>NC_134829.1:47508488-47808488 GCF_004210375.1 Tachypleus tridentatus | reverse complement strand
AGGAAAATAAAACTGTCTTAGCTGAAGATGCCTCCTACCCTGTCAAAATTTATATTTGTGTTCCTAGTCATACAAATCTCACCACTGAGTACATAAAAGATGATGCACACACACTATAAATTCCTTTAACAATTTCAACACCTCAATCAATATCTTCTAGCTTTTTTTTTTCAATAAAACCTATTCCAGAAATTTTAATCAAAAATTTAGAAAAAAAAGACTTTTACCCTCTAACCTGTCCTCAGATGTTATTGTTAATACACACAACCTGTCCTCAGATATTATCATTGTTAATACACACAACCTGTCCTCAGACATTATCATTGTTAATACACACAACCTGTCCTCAGATGTTATCATTGTTAATACACACAACCTGTCCTCAGATATTATCATTGTTAATACACACAACCTGCCCTCAGATGTTATCATTGTTAATACACACAACCTGTCCTCAGATATTATCATTGTTAATACACACAACCTGTCCTCAGATGTTATCATTGTTAATACACACAACCTGTCCTCAGATATTATCATTGTTAATACACACAACCTGTCCTCAGACATTATCATTGTTAATACACACAACCTGTCCTCAGATGTTATCATTGTTAATACCCACAACCTGTCTTCAGATATTATCATTGTTAATACACACAACCTGTCCTCAGATGTTATCATTGTTAATACACACAACCTGTCCTCAGATATTATCATTGTTAATACACACAACCTGTCCTCAGATGTTATCATTGTTAATACACACAACCTGTCCTCAGATATTATCATTGTTAATACACACAACCTGTCCTCAGATGTTATCATTGTTAATACACACAACCTGTCCTCAGATATTATCATTGTTAATATACACAACCTGTCCTCAGATGTTATCATTGTTAATACACACAACCTGTCCTCAGATATTATCATTGTTAATACACACAACCTGTCCTCAGATATTATCATTGTTAATACAGATATTATTATTAATACACACAACCTGTCCTCAGATATTATCATTGTTAATACACACAACCTGTCTTCAGATGTTATCATTGTTAATACAGATATTATTATTGTTAATACACACAACCTGTCTTCAGATATTATCATTGTTAATACAGATATTATCATTGTTAATACAGATATTATGATTGTTAATACACACAACCTGTCTTCAGATGTTATCATTGTTAATACACACAACCTGTCCTCAGATGTTATCATTGTTAATACACACAACCTGTCCTTAGATATTATCATTGTTAATACACACACGTCCTCAGATATTATCATTGTTAATACACACAACCTGTCCTCAGATGTTATCATTGTTAATACACACAACCTGTCCTCAGATATTATCATTGTTAATACACACAACCTGCCCTCAGATGTTATCATTGTTAATACACACAACCTGTCCTCAGATATTATCATTGTTAATACACACAACCTGTCCTCAGATGTTATCATTGTTAATACACACAACCTGTCCTCAGATATTATCATTGTTAATACACACAACCTGTCCTCAGACATTATCATTGTTAATACACACAACCTGTCCTCAGATGTTATCATTGTTAATACCCACAACCTGTCTTCAGATATTATCATTGTTAATACACACAACCTGTCCTCAGATGTTATCATTGTTAATACACACAACCTGTCCTCAGATATTATCATTGTTAATACACACAACCTGTCCTCAGATGTTATCATTGTTAATACACACAACCTGTCCTCAGATATTATCATTGTTAATACACACAACCTGTCCTCAGATGTTATCATTGTTAATACACACAACCTGTCCTCAGATATTATCATTGTTAATATACACAACCTGTCCTCAGATGTTATCATTGTTAATACACACAACCTGTCCTCAGATATTATCATTGTTAATACAGATATTATTATTAATACACACAACCTGTCCTCAGATATTATCATTGTTAATACACACAACCTGTCCTCAGACTTTATCATTGTTAATACACACAACCTGTCCTCAGATATTATCATTGTTAATACACACAACCTGTCTTCAGATGTTATCATTGTTAATACAGATATTATTATTGTTAATACACACAACCTGTCTTCAGATATTATCATTGTTAATACAGATATTATCATTGTTAATACAGATATTATGATTGTTAATACACACAACCTGTCTTCAGATGTTATCATTGTTAATACACACAACCTGTCCTCAGATGTTATCATTGTTAATACACACAACCTGTCCTTAGATATTATCATTGTTAATACACACACGTCCTCAGATATTATCATTGTTAATACACACAACCTGTCTTCAGATATTATCATTGTTAATACAGATATTATCATTGTTAATACAGATAGTATTATTGTTAATACACACAACCTGTCTTCAGATATTATAATTGTTAATACAGATATTATCATTGTTAATACACACAACCTGTCTTCATATATTATCATTGTTAATACAGATATTATTATTGTTAATACACACAACCTGTCCTCAGATATTATCATTGTTAATACACACAACCTGTCTTCAGATATTATCATTGTTAATACAAATATTATCATTGTTAATACAGATAGTATCATTGTTAATGCACACAACCTGTCTTCAGATATTATCATTGTTAATACAGATATTATCATTGTTAATACAGATAGTATTATTGTTAATACACACAACCTGTCTTCAGATATTATAATTGTTAATACAGATATTATTATTGTTAATACACACAACCTGTCCTCAGATATTATCATTGTTAATACAGATATTATCATTGTTAATACAGATATTATCATTGTTAATACAGATATTATGATTGTTAATACACACAACCTGTCTTCAGATGTTATCATTGTTAATACACACAACCTGTCCTCAGATGTTATCATTGTTAATACACACAACCTGTCCTTAGATATTATCATTGTTAATACACACACGTCCTCAGATATTATCATTGTTAATACACACAACCTGTCTTCAGATATTATCATTGTTAATACAGATATTATCATTGTTAATACAGATAGTATTATTGTTAATACACACAACCTGTCTTCAGATATTATAATTGTTAATACAGATATTATCATTGTTAATACACACAACCTGTCTTCATATATTATCATTGTTAATACAGATATTATTATTGTTAATACACACAACCTGTCCTCAGATATTATCATTGTTAATACACACAACCTGTCTTCAGATATTATCATTGTTAATACAGATATTATCATTGTTAATACAGATATTATGATTGTTAATACACACAACCTGTCTTCAGATGTTATCATTGTTAATACACACAACCTGTCCTCAGATGTTATCATTGTTAATACACACAACCTGTCCTTAGATATTATCATTGTTAATACACACACGTCCTCAGATATTATCATTGTTAATACACACAACCTGTCTTCAGATATTATCATTGTTAATACAGATATTATCATTGTTAATACAGATAGTATTATTGTTAATACACACAACCTGTCTTCAGATATTATAATTGTTAATACAGATATTATCATTGTTAATACACACAACCTGTCTTCATATATTATCATTGTTAATACAGATATTATTATTGTTAATACACACAACCTGTCCTCAGATATTATCATTGTTAATACACACAACCTGTCTTCAGATATTATCATTGTTAATACAGATAGTATCATTGTTAATGCACACAACCTGTCTTCAGATATTATCATTGTTAATACAGATAGTATTATTGTTAATACACACAACCTGTCTTCAGATATTATAATTGTTAATACAGATAGTATTATTGTTAATACACACAACCTGTCTTCAGATATTATAATTGTTAATACAGATATTATTATTGTTAATACACACAACCTGTCCTCAGATATTATCATTGTTAATACAGATATTATCATTGTTAATACACACAACCTGTCCTCAGATATTATCATTGTTAATACACACAACCTGTCTTCAGATATTATCATTGTTAATACAGATAGTATCATTGTTAATACACACAACCTGTCTTCAGATATTATCATTGTTAATACAGATAGTAATATTGTTAATACACACAACCTGTCTTCAGATATTATAATTGTTAATACAGATATTATTATTGTTAATACACACAACCTGTCTTCAGATATTATCATTGTTAATACAGATAGTATTATTGTTAATACACACAACCTGTCTTCAGATATTATAATTGTTAATACAGATATTATTATTGTTAATACACACAACCTGTCCTCAGATATTATCATTGTTAATACACACAACCTGTCTTCAGATATTGTCATTGTTAATACAGATATTATCATTGTTAATACAGATAGTATCATTGTTAATACACACAACCTGTCTTCATATATTATCATTGTTAATACAGATATTATTATTGTTAATACACACAACCTGTCTTCAGATATTATCATTGTTAATACAGATATTATCATTGTTAATACAGATAGTATCATTGTTAATACACACAACCTGTCTTCAGATATTATCATTGTTAATACAGATATTATCATTGTTAATACAAACAACCTGTCTTCAGATATTATAATTGTTAATACAGATATTATCATTGTTAATACACACAACCTGTCTTCAGATATTATAATTGTTAATACAGATATTATCATTGTTAATACACACAACCTGTCTTCATATATTATCATTGTTAATACAGATATTATTATTGTTAATACACACAACCTGTCCTCAGATATTATCATTGTTAATACACACAACCTGTCCTCAGATGTTATCATTGTTAATACACACAACCTGTCCTCAGATGTTATCATTGTTAATACACACAACCTGTCCTCAGATATTATCATTGTTAATACACACAACCTGTCCTCAGATGTTATCATTGTTAATACACACAACCTGTCCTCAGATATTATCATTGTTAATACACACAACCTGTCCTCAGATATTATCATTGTTAATACAGATATTATCATTGTTAATACACACAACCTGTCCTCAGATATTATCATTGTTAATACACACAACCTGTCCTCAGATGTTATCATTGTTAATACACACAACCTGTCCTCAGATATTATCATTGTTAATACACACAACCTGTCCTCAGATATTATCATTGTTAATACACACAACCTGTCCTCAGATGTTATCATTGTTAATACACACAACCTGTCCTCAGATATTATCATTGTTAATACACACAACCTGTCCTCAGATGTTATCATTGTTAATACACACAACCTGTCCTCAGATATTATCATTGTTAATACACACAACCTGTCCTCAGATATTATCATTGTTAATACAGATATTATCATTGTTAATACACACAACCTGTCCTCAGATATTATCATTGTTAATACACACAACCTGTCCTCAGATGTTATCATTGTTAATACACACAACCTGTCCTCAGATATTATCATTGTTAATACACACAACCTGTCCTCAGATATTATCATTGTTAATACACACAACCTGTCCTCAGATGTTATCATTGTTAATACACACAACCTGTCCTCAGATATTATCATTGTTAATACACACAACCTGTCCTCAGATATTATCATTGTTAATACAGATATTATCATTGTTAATACACACAACCTGTCTTCAGATATTATCATTGTTAATACAGATATTATCATTGTTAATACACACAACCTGTCTTCAGATATTATTATTGTTAATACAGATATTATCATTGTTAATACAGATAGTATTATTGTTAATACACACAACCTGTCTTCAGATATTATAATTGTTAATACAGATATTATCATTGTTAATACACACAACCTGTCTTCATATATTATCATTGTTAATACAGATATTATTATTGTTAATACACACAACCTGTCCTCAGATATTATCATTGTTAATACACACAACCTGTCCTCAGATGTTATCATTGTTAATACACACAACCTGTCCTCAGATATTATCATTGTTAATACACACAACCTGTCCTCAGATATTATCATTGTTAATACAGATATTATCATTGTTAATACACACAACCTGTCTTCAGATATTATCATTGTTGATACAGATAATATTATTGTTGATACAGATATTATCATTGTTGATACAGATAATATCATTGTTGATACAGATATTATTATTGTTAATACAGATATTATTATTGTTAATACAGATATTATCATAGTAGCCCTTCTTTAAATTCTTTCAAACAATTCAATGTCTTTTCTAAGGACCAAATGTGGCCTAACATTAACTTATTAAATGAAATTATAACTTATTAGACTTATATTCAGTGTTTCTGTAAATAAAATGCTATTTTCACAATCATTAAAACAGAACATTGGTTTGATGGCTTGAGACTGATCAAGTGGAACATGAAGGTCCTTTCCTACCTTAACGTTAAGTTTATTTCAACAGAAATTACTCAAATTGTGGTATCTTACATGCATTATCTTGTATTTATTATAATTGTGAGTCACTTGTCATTTATTCACCCAACTTTCCAAATAATCAAAAGCTGTAGTATCCTCTTCGTAGCAAGTGATATCCAAGATGTTAATATTATTAACAAATCTGAGCAATTTACTCACAATTCCTTCATCTGTATTATGATGTAAATCTAAAAGAGCAAAACTAGGTCATAGTCCACGGATATTTCACTTGGAACATTAATCTAGCTTCACTCAGCTCCATTTATAACAATCCTCTACTTTCTTCTATCTATCCCTTTCTCTATTCAATTAACCAACTTATAAAACAATATTTTAATTAATCTTTTATGTGGCACTTTCTCAAATTCTTTCTGAAGATCCAGACACACAAACCTCATATCCTTACAGCACTCTGACAAACAGTAACCTCTTAAAAGAATATAAATAATTGGTAAGGGAAGATATTCCCCTCCATATAGGTAACCATGTTGATTACCAAAACATTTGAGACTTTGTTAAATGATTCCACAAAATATCTTTGTTCAGACTTTTTTACAACTATGGATGTTAAAATTTGACTTATAATTCCTGGGACAATGTTTATCATCTCCCTTGGAAAGAGGAGTAACATAACCAAATTCCAATTTTTTTTGGAACTTGTCCACTATTCACAGACTTACAAAAATGTTACGAAGAGGATCACATATCAATACCCTGATATCCTTCAGAACTCTTATTAAAATGTCCAGTTTAGTGCATACTGTGATAAGTTCACTATTGTAAAATGGTTCACTGTTAATATTTTTGTGTAAATAAAATCATGGAACTGACAGGAGTTTATGGAATAGAGGAAAAGGTAAGAGAAGTGAGGTTGAAGTGGCTCAGTCATGTGGACAAAAGAACAAGCAATAAGAAGAACAGTAGAACTTCCAGTAGCCAGCAAGAAAAAATGAGGAAGGCCAGTAAAACATTGGAAACAAGGAATTACAGAATACATGAATACAAAAGAGGCTGTGGAACTTGCAATGAATGAAGATGATGGAGAACAATACGTGTGAAGGTTAGTAACCCCTGCTAAAGGGGAAAGATTATTTTTTCCTTTTAGTTTTAACTTGATTTGACCTGTGTTACTTTTGAAATTAGAATCAGCATTAGTAATGCTCTAAAATACTGAAGACAATAACCTTAAACTTAGGAAATTTAATGTTCATGTTCTTCAACAAAATTGCTACTGATCCACTTTGAATATTTCTTACAACTTTTTTAACTAGTTAAAAACTTTGGTGTAAGTCATTAATTTGTATTTAAATTTTTTTTAAAACAAATATATCTACCTAATGTTTCACTTCATTTAGTTTCAGTTTTGATTTTTTGTTTCCTCACACAAGAGATGACCATTATTTAGTTGATAGATCAAATGGCCTCATTATGTCACCTTGAACTTGCATTTTTTGTTATCAATTTAAAGCTATCTAAAAGCAAAAAAAAAGCCTTTTAAATGTTATTTTTGGTCCTTACACAATTAACATGAATCTGGCAAGTGCTAAGTTACAATAACGTTTAGAACTTTTTAAGTTCTTAGTGTAAGTGCAGGTTATACTATATTTAATGGTTTAGTTTTTGGTGTGATTCTTTTATGGTCAAGAGTTTCCTCATGTGATATGTTATTGTGATCATGCTATTTTATAAGTAATTTATAAAAAAAAACAAAAAACACTGGCATACTTTTTGGTTCCTTAAAACTACCTATCTAATGACCAAACAAAGATTATACCTGCTAGACTCAAGTTGTTTTTTTTAACACATTTTTCAATACAGACATAAGCAGTAAATAACACTTGGTATCACTATATACATAGTATTATAAAAATGTAAACATTATAAGGGTAAACAATATAAGGTTATACTTTCCTTATGAATAGTTAATTAATTATTATTACTAGTAGAGTGATAATTATAAAGAAATTATCAGTTGAGTTTAAGTTCAAGTGTATTACTAATACTATTACCTGTACGAAATGCCAAAGAATTTAGTAGAACTAATATTAATAGGGGCAACATTGAAGATTGGTTGTCGGTTTTAAAAAAGAAAGCCATCAGTTTCGTTCTTATATTAGATGAAAATCGTAAAATTCAAAATATTTACTAAATATAAAAAAATTGTACATTAATAACAGTTCGAATTATATACTCTGAACGTGTTATCAATTCTCTCTATCACTATTTTAAATTACAACTTTAACTAAAGATATTATTGAAATCGCTGAAGTAATTACTCAAACTACTACTAGGATTCTCTGCGTGCAATATTACTGTCTAAAAATAATATTTTAAAAATATAAAAGTTTAGAAACTACATGAGCAATAAATATTATTGTGATTGTAAAAATTGCAAGCACACTTTTAAGAATATGGAGAAAACCTAAATAATTTAAGTTTTTAGATTATTGTCTCTGTTCTAAGTTCCAGTACCTTTTTCTTAGCTACAACATTAATTTAATTTTGCACTTTTTAGCAACTAAATTTTAGGTGATATCTGTTATTGTATTGCTTTTTTTTTCAATAAGAGTACATGATTTTACCCATTTCTCTCAGAGTTGAAGAATTTTTTAAAAAACAGAGGGTCTTAACCAGTTTCACCAAAAAGAATAAAAAGTATACAACCGTGCTTTTATTCTGACAAACTAGTATGTATTATAATGTACGAACATATATTTTGCGAAATTTTAATGCATTCTCTTTCGTCGTACTATTATCTTATTTTATACATTGCTCTGACTGTATTTTATTTTAATTATTAGGAATAAATGTTTGAGTATTGACACAAATAATGACAGAATTACAGTTTTTGTTGAAGGATTAATTAAAGTAAATTTTACGTATCTTTTTTAAGTTGGACGGACAGAAACACATGCAATTACAACCAAGGTAAAAAAAAACAAAAACAATTTGTTAAAATATAATAGAAATCCAAAATAAACTTTTAAGCAACTTCAAATCTTAATAAATAATACAACACGAAACTCAAAGTCCTTCATTTCAACACAGAAAGGAAATTAGAGTTTAAAAAACACAAGACAAACCTAGTTCCGAAAAAACAACATAATGCACCAAAATTGAGCCACTTCTCAAAGTCAATAACAGTTTCGAGCAATTATGCTATCTATACCTCATGAACTAACTAGTTTAATATCATAAAAAGATTTTTATTTAGTGATTAGACCACGAGACTACATCTCATGTGACTAGCTATTTCCATACGTCTACATAATATTTCACGAAAATAATATTTATACGTCACTGTTAGGGGAGCTGTATTAGTTTCATAATACATAGATATTGAAAACCAACGTGGTCTAGATGTAAGGTGTGTTAGCGATTTAATTGTTTGTTTTGAATTTCGCGCAAAGCTACTCAAGGGCTACCTGCGCTAGGCGTCTCTAATTTAGCAGTGTAAGACTAGAGGGAAGGCAGCTAGTCTTCATCACCCAACGCCAACTCTTGGGCTACTCTTTTATCAACGAATATTGAAATTGACTCACATTTTAACACCCCCACATCTGAAAGGACGAGCATGTTTGGTGTGACGGGGATTCGAACCCGCGACTCTCAGGTTACGAGCCAGACGCCTTAACCCACCTGGCGATGCTGGTCCTTTAGCGATTTAATATAATTAAAAGTTCATAGTTGAACTAAAAGATAGAAGGAATAATAAATGGACTGTAAGCAAAACCATAACAAAATAAATGCGGAATTCACTATTTTACAAAGATTTGCGACTTGTTTATACAAAGATGTTATCTAATATGCAAGAAGGTAAACAAGAGTTCAAAATAAAAATAAACTCAGATTTAATCTATAAGCATGTACATATATTAGGTTGAGGAATAATTCGTGAGCGTTTTTAAATAATTTCATTTGTTTTGTTTTGGAATTTCGCACAAAGCTACTCGAGGGCTATCTGTGCTAGTCGTCCCTAATTTAGCAGTGTAAGACTAGAGGGAAGGCAGCTAGTCATCACCACCCACCGCCAACTCTTGGGCTACTCTTTTACCAACGAAAAGTGGGATTGACCGTCACAGTATAACGCCCCCACGGCTGGGAGGGCGAGCATATTTGGCGCGACGCGGGCGCGAACCCGCGACCCTCGGATTACGAGTCGCGCGCCTTACGCGCGTGGCCATAAATAATTTCATTCAAGCATTACATGCAAGACTATACAATACTTCAATGCATGAACACATTACACCCAAAACATTTATTATGATACTTTATTTCATGTAATACCTAGGTATATAGTATGCATTGTTTTAAACGAAATTGCAAGAAATTAAATGCGAAAAGCAGATGGTGTCGAAAATACTCGATTTTGTCCACTTGACATTCCATTTAATGAGCTGAAAATGAAAGCAAAAATTAAAGACATATGAAAATCAAACACACCATCTATTAGAGCAAAAAATTATCTACCAAATGACATGAAATATTTTGCGAAAGCGTTTCATTTATGAATATATTTTTTAACTTGAAAAAACGCTCACGAATTATTCCTCAACCCAATAAATATATATATATATATGGGGTAATTAGCCTACTTTGGTATATGTCCGTCAGATGACAGCGTTATTTGCCGTAACTGAAAAGATGGCTGAAGTTGAGATTTCTCCGATGAGAACTTTAGATGATTTTATTTTGGGTGGGGCAAAATTCCAAATTCCAAACTTTAAAAATCCTGACAAATGGGCGAATCGTGTTATGAACAATTTGCTATATTATCAAACAAACTATTTTTTGATGGCAGTTCTGGTGTTTTTGATAATTGGGTAACTTAGGTTTATTCAGTTTCTTTTCTTACTCGTAATAGTAATCTTAATACCAAGATTCTTACTCTTACTTAACCCTACAAAAAACCTAACTTACACATAGTTAAAGAGTTAGATTAAGCAAAGGTCTTAATCTTAGACTGTTTAGACATTCGTGTTATAGTGAATTAACATAATATTATCATTAAATTTTGTAATGTACGTTGACACTCAACAGATATATTTTATAATACTAACAGACTTCTTACTTAGTTTATATGAATGCACTTATAACTAAACTTTTAAAACCTCAAATTTTGTTAAATGTATTTAATTTAAGAAATATTTGCTTCTCCAGCATCATCCATCCTGCAAAAATGCTGTGTGGAATGATGGCTATCTGTGTTGCATTTGGCCTATTCTACTATGTCACCAACACAAAACGATCTGCAACACGTTTTAAACAGGAACATCCTGTTATTAGCTTGGCTGTCATTTTCATAGGTAATATTTTAGTAACAAAGTCATTTTGTTGATGTGGAAGTGGAAAGTTCAAGAAATGTTTAAAGGTGTAGATGTTCACTGAATATTATATGTAAAGTTTATCCAACATTAAGCTATATTTTCAAATCAATAAACTTAACTGCTACATCTTTTAGCAAGTATGAAGGTGATTATTTTTTCAGATAACATTTAAGGAAAACGTGCTACATGAATGTGTATATTTAAACTGTTTTTTTAACAATAAAGTTTAACTGAAGTAACATAAAACGAAAAATTAATTATTACAATTCCTGCTTTGGCTTAATTTGTTTTATATGTGTTTTTTGCTTTAGAGATATTTCAAAATTAATGTTTAAATGATGTTTGAACCACTAAGCATATACACATCTTTTCTGATGTGTAACTTGACAATTTCATATTCATTGTTTCAGCTTTATTTGTTTAATTTTTAATTGCAAAATCAAATTATAAAACTTTGAATGGTATGAATTGTGTATATCATTAAGAACATGGTGTTGAAACATGTTTGAATTAAAAGAAAATTAAGATTTTGTGTTGAATTATTACAGTATTTGTATTGAAATATCACAGTATTTGTTTATATTTCATAATTTCTGAACACTTTACTTAGTTGATGTTGAATAATTTTGTTTCTCTTTAAGCAAGTGATTTACCCAAAATAAATTGTCAGTTACAGTATTTAGTTTTATTAACACTTTATGTTTGTCCATTCTCACAATACTAATATTAAATTTTGTATTATTCTCCACACATTTCTTTCAGAAATACAAATATAGTTCATTTAAGAATTGTAGTTGTAACAAAATATTATATTGCTCTTATATGTTGTTTTTTTTTAAATTACAAAATCAGTTTCAAAGTGTAGTTAAATATTTTCCACATTGATTTTATTGAACTTCAAACACACGAAAGACCATTAAGCAGGTATGCTGCTGTTTTAAAGTTTTTGTCTATTTCAGGTGGTTACTTCATTGTCTACATGTTTGGGGCTGTGGTTATATTTCTTTTTGGAATTGGCCTTCCATTATTGTGTAAGTAATTGCTTTGAAGGTTAACAAAAAAACAGTTTATTTCTTCATCCTTTTAAGCATATTCCAAGTAATTGTGCTATTTTTTGTTGGAGTGGTGATTGGATTGTACTTCTTTTGAGAAAAAGGATGGATGGATAAAATGTTTAGTGCACTGTAAGTGATGGTGATCAAATGGAAACTAAAGTTGTGTTTTAACTACAGTATTTTACACCTTGTAAGATGTTACATCACGGAAGATGTACCCTAATTTTGTGTAGGCAATTCTAAGAAAAAAATATTTTGACTCTCCAACCCACTCCCTGATGCAGCATTGACTTTTTTTCAACCCACTGAGTAAATACAGTCATATTCTTCACAGTATATTGATGATATTAGTTAACTCGAATGTCTTATGCTATTGAAAATACTTGTAATTAGTAAGTAATGAGATTACAATCCATATGAGAGGCTGTTTTGAGTAGACCCTAAGCTAACCTCTTGCTTTAACCCATCACTTTTATATTGGAAGACGAATGGGGATTTTTCAAAGTATTTTTAAAGAAAAAAGTGTGTCGTACAAGGTATAAAATACAGTAATACTTGGCCCTATACTGGGGATTAATTATACTTTATAAATAAATGTTCTGGATTTTATGGTTCTATTAAAACTGCTACTATCATTGTTCATTTTTACTCTGATGATCATGTACTGTTGCCCAACATTGCATACAGTGGAGGACCCATAGAGAGTTTGTTAAAATCTACAACCTAAAATAACGTATCAGCAAAACAAAGGCACACAAGTCTATTTTAGCTGCAGATATGATTGCTATGATTCCAGTTTTTTCATTCATCTTTAGGAAAATAGCTGTTGCTTTCAACACCTGGCTTAAAACTTGTAAACTTACCTTTGCAGACTACAAATATTTGTTGCTAACAGTAACAAGGGACTTCTTCACATTCCCTGCATTACCACTGTAAACTGGAGAATCCTTTTTTTCTGTTGACAGTGGAGATTATTCGCATTGATTTGGTATATGGCTTCAGAGTTTTTGTTGTCCGAAATGCCTTGCTGTGTAAGATTTTACATTTTCATAGAGTATATTAAAGGCTCTCTTCTTTGGAATGTTGTGTTTTCTTGGTTCTACTTCATTTAGACATCTCGCTTTATGGATGTCTTTTCTGAATGGGTCCTCGCACATCCTCAATTTCAAATTCTTAACTGTGGTAACAATTCACTGTTAAGTGATTTGAAAGTTGGTATGAAAGAAATATTTAAATATCTTAGATATGTTAATCATGACATTGCTGTAGGCATTTGTAGCAACAAATCACTGATATAATTTAAAGAAATTTTTTTTTTTTAATGTGGTGCTATTAATTTTACATATTTAGATTTTTCTGTCTGTGACTTTTATTATAAGCTAATCATATCTTGGTTTTGTTAGATATTAATATGTTTATGAGATATACAAGAAAACCTGACAAATAATTATGTAAAAACTGGATGTTTGACAACCCAAATTTAAAAAAAAAATGTCTAAACTGTTAAACACCATGAATATACCTTAACTATTTTTGTAATCTATTTGTTAGTGATGATTATTCATGCATCCATGAGGTCACGCAACTTGAAGAACAAGTTGACAAACAAGATTGAAACTGTAGGTTTACGTAAGACACCTATGGGAGTATTTCTAGAAGCCTTGGGACAAGAACCAGACTTTACTCTGTAAGTTTAAAAGAAAGTTAAGAAAGTAACCATTTCCTTTTAATATTATGTAAAATAACCAGAGAGCTAGTAATTCTTTATGTAAATAATACAAACTATCAGAAACACTGGTTAGCTGTTTGTGCTAGTAAATATTAACTATAGTATTCATACCTCATTGAAAAGAATTTAGAAAAAGTGAACATTTTCTAAAAAAAAAAGGTTTTCTAGGAAGTACTTTGCAGGAAAAATATTTGGGTTATGCTGTTGTAGACTGTAATGTTTTTATATATTATTAAACCTCTTATTGAACTTTTTAAGAACTCCAGTTTCCCAATAATACGTTTAAAAGTTACATCAATAAAGATGCAACCCTTATATCCATTCCTAGTGGAAGTCATGTTTTTGTTGTAGGAAGAGTACTTTTATTTAAAACAGTGTTCTGTGATCAAGAAATGGTTGTTGCACATACAACAGTTATTTTTCTGTCTGAATCTTGAATACCCAAAATTGTGAAATATTTTCATGAATTTTTTAATTTCGTGCCATTCAATAGATGACACAACATTGTATTTATTATTTTGGCTATACACACACACACACACACACACACACTGGCTATATCTGTCATAGTAAGAAGAAAGTGTGGTGCCTTGGTAAGTTTTGTAGTTAAAGGAAGTGGTGCTTTACTAGCAGTAGCTAATGAAAGAGTTGCAGTTCTGATTTATAAACCTGTGAGTCAGTTGTGGGAACAGGTGCATGAAAGGGTAATTTGATGCTAATGTTCCTAATGATGAGAAGCAAAAACCACTGCCATTCTCTTGATGTAAAATCGTCCAGAAAATTCAGCAGTGTGATTTTAATTTTGAAATGTGCTTTTTTTTTAAATTTCCAAATTAATAATAACATTTTAAGGCAGTGTATAAATATTGTTTTAGCACTTTGTGCTTTATACTAAATTAAGTTATTATACATAAAATCACCAGTATATTATCCTATATTGAAACCTGGTTTTTAGCATAGTACATCTACAGACATACTGCTGAGCCACTGGGGGGCATCTGTATAAGTACTCTAATTGTTGCAAAAAAACTGAGACAATGGATGAATTTCACTTTAACACAGTTTTAATTTTTATATCAGTTTGGACCTAGGATCTTTATTAAATAATATCAAATAATTCCTTTAACCATGTACCAAAGCAAATTTAAATAGTAACAATGCACTAGAGTGAGTGAAATATGGCATTTATCAGAATGTATAGATACCATATTTCACTCACTCTATCACATTGTGTTGTTGTTTGAATTTGATTTTATCTCAGTAATGTGGTGGAGGCATTTATCTCGGATCTGAACTGGCATATCTACACAACATTGTATGTGTGATGTGACAAGGATTTCACATGTTTAATGTGGCATAAGGGAAATGTATGTTATTATCCACTGCTATTATTTCAGAATGCATTTACCTTTACATTATTATATTGTTTTGATTAATGACATTTGAAATAACCCAGTGAAGGGTTTCCACAAATAAATTTTTTTTTAAATTCATATTTCTTTTCCATCCGAAATGATATTTGATCAACTGTCAAGTAATTACATACCACTATAACTCTGAATTTACTGTGTATATCTTCTCATAATTTGACAAGCATCCAGTAAACAGGCAAAATATGTTATACACAGAAAAGTGATTTTTTTTTATAGGAGGGTATCTCTATTAAAGATGTGTTTGTGAAATTTCAAAACCTTTATTGAGTCAGTCTAAGTGAACGATGATCCTTATGTTAAGGGAAAAAAAAATTGTAATTGTATTGTTTCCTATTTATTTGCTTCATCTTTTGAACCTTCAAAGTGAATATCAATTGTTTTTTTTTTGGGGGGAGGTAAAGTTTTGTGTTTTTATCTCTTACTTTCTCTACGCTAACACTAATAGCATGTGTGGTTGCCAGGTCTATAGAGAAATCAACTTTGTATAGTGAAATAAAAACATGAGAAACATGGTATGAAATGAGCAACAAAGTTTAAAACTACTTGACAGATTAACCTGTTAATCTTTTCACACACTGTTCACTTTTAATTTCACAGTTTTATTGGTATGCAGCAGCAGCCCTTGTCTCAACAATGCAAACAATTATAGTGAAAGCAATAAGCTTGTGAAATTTTTAGATGTTACTGAAATGTCTCAAGAATAAGTTGGGGAGTTTTTAATTTATATCTTCCAGTCACTTATGTCTATAAATAAGTGTGTAAAAGGAAAATACACTTACATACAAGGATTTGAAATACTCTTGGGTTTTTGCAGTCAAAACTGCTTTTCCCTAAGAAGAGTTGAACCTCACAAATGCAGCTTTCAAACATACATCTTAGAATATAATGTTCAGAAAATAGTATGATATATCCATTTGTTTTAAAAATAAACTATAAGTTTAGTGTTAGCCATTTGAAATAGTGGTACAGTAATGACACATTAAGAAACATGTATTAAATAAATAATCTTTGTGCTAAAATAAAGAAACAGATGTGATATATGTGTAGAGGAAACTTTTATAAATGTTTTCATCAGTTGTGAGTTTATTAGCAAACAATCTTAAATCATGGTAAGGACTTCTCTGGTGGCTTTGGAAAATTTGTTGATTTCTCAGCAAATGAAGAATGTAGGAGGTGTCAATTTCACATTCATACTTTTTACTTTATGTGTGTGTTTCTAACTGATTTAAAATTGCAACAGTTAATATTCGAAGGCTAGAAAGTTCGAGTGTAAAGAAACAAGTACGTTATGTGATAGAAGAATGGAGACTGGGAAATGTTTAAACATCAATTATTTTAATAAGTTAATGTAGTTAATATATATTTGAAACCTAAACTATACCAAGTTTATTGACAAATGTTGATAATATAGTTCTATAATTAAATTTTGAATGTAACATTTGCAAAAGGTTGTCACATGCACACTTGTGACACAGCTACGTTGAAATTGAAAATTCAGTTAAATATTTGTAATTTTAAAGTTCATAATGCATAAATCAAATTTATACTTTCAAGTATCTTTAAAATGAAATCCTTTTTTATTAGTACAAGATTTTCCTATATCTTTGTAATTTTAACCTTTCTTTCATCATTTCAGAAACAAAGATTGAAAAACTAGAGCTTTAGATCCTTAGTGGTTCAAGTTTAACATACCTTTAACCTCTTTTATAATTTTAATTATTGCTAAAAACGTTTAGGTTGAGTGACAAAAAAGTTTCATTTACTTACTATTCTAATTTTACCATTTTTATTTTTGTAGAAAAGCGGAGGCTGAGGTTACGTCACGCTTGAGTCAGGCTCTGAAAAGGTGAACTGGGCAGTAGTGTATTATTCCTTTTGTCATGCTTCTGTGTTACTACACGTATGTCTGTTTTTTATTCCAGAAGTATTTGTGTAGAAAGATTTATAAGTTCTTGGGAGCCTTTACCGTTTGCTACCTAAGAGTCTTAAATCATTTAGAAACTAATATCACTAAGATGGGTTCAGTTTAATATGATATTGTTCAATAAAGAATGATCCTATTATGAGGAGGTATAAATTTTGAGGCAAAAATGACAACAACAAAAAGGAACCAGTGTAACAGAGTATTTCTTGAAGAGTGTTTTATTTATAAAACTTTTTAAGAAAATATTTTTACAACAAAACTGCTAATTATAAGGGGTATATTTCTAATTTTGAAATTAAGGTTCAGTTTGTATCATTTCTTTTTTAGTCTAGGCATTCACAAAAGTTTTATCTTAACTCTTGAAGAAGAGTACGCCTCAAATTGTAATGTGTAATGAACTGAAATTGAGCTCTATGGAAATGTAAACTTTTGTCAATTCCACTAGTTGTTCAAATATTTATTATAGATACTTGTATGATTAACGTACCCATTGCTTCTGAAAGAAATAACCAAGAGAATTTGATCTAGTCATTTCGGTTGTGTTGCACACAGTTTTGTTTTGCACACTTTGTTTTTTATTTACTTGCTTTGCTGTTTTGTGCTGTTAAAAAACAACATTTAACAAAAAAAATGTAAATATATTTTTTAGGATAAATTATTTTTTTGGCTTTTTCAACATTGGAAATATAAAATAATTTTGTTTAAAAATTGTTTATATCATAAATGTTTCTCACCCGAGAATTGAGAGTTATTACTTTACACTACTGCTGAAAAAATGTTTTAGGCTTGTACCTAGCTTGTGGTTGAAACTACAGTTCGTACTTTTAATAACTTGTACCTAGCTTGTGGTTGAAACTACAGTTCATACTTTTAATAACTTGTACCTAGCTTGTGGTTGAAACTACAGTTCGTATTTTCAATAACTTGTACCTAGCTTGTGGTTGAAACTACAGTTCGTACTTTTAATAACTTGTACCTAGCTTGTGGTTGAAACTACAGTTCGTACTTTTAATAACTTGTACCTAGCTTGTGGTTGAAACTACAGTTCATACTTTTAATAACTTGTACCTAGCTTGTGGTTGAAACTACAGTTCAGATTTTCAATAACTTGTACCTAGCTTGTGGTTGAAACTACAGTTCGTGACTTTTAATAACTTGTACCTAGCTTGTGGTTGAAACTACAGTTCGTTACTTTTAATAACTTGTACCTAGCTTGTGGTTGAAACTATAGTTCGTGCACTTTTAATAACTTGTACCTAGCTTGTGGTTGAAACTACAGTTCTGCACTTTTAATAACTTGTACCTAGCTTGTGGTTGAAACTACAGTTCGTACTTTTAATAACTTGTACCTAGCTTGTGGTTGAAACTACAGTTCGTACTTTTAATAACTTGTACCTAGCTTGTGGTTGAAACTACAGTTCGTACTTTTAATAACTTGCACCTAGCTTGTGGTTGAAACTACAGTTCGTACTTTTAATAACTTGCACCTAGCTTGTGGTTGAAACTACAGTTCGTACTTTTAATAACTTGCACCTAGCTTGTGGTTGAAACTACAGTTCGTACTTTTAATAACTTGTACCTAGCTTGTGGTTGAAACTACAGTTCGTACTTTTAATAACTTGTACCTAGCTTGTGGTTGAAACTACAGTTCGTTACTTTTAATAACTTGTACCTAGCTTGTGGTTGAAACTACAGTTCGTACTTTTAATAACTTGTACCTAGCTTGTGGTTGAAACTACAGTTCCTACTTTTAATAACTTGTACCTAGCTTGTGGTTGAAACTACAGTTCCTACTTTTAATAACTTGTACCTAGCTTGTGGTTGAAACTACAGTTCGTATTTTCAATAACTTGTACCTAGCTTGTGGTTGAAACTACAGTTCGTACTTTTAATAACTTGTACCTAGCTTGTGGTTGAAACTACAGTTCGTACTTTTAATAACTTGTACCTAGCTTGTGGTTGAAACTACAGTTCGTATTTTCAATAACTTGTACCTAGCTTGTGGTTGAAACTACAGTTCGTACTTTTAATAACTTGTACCTAGCTTGTGGTTGAAACTACAGTTCGTGCATTTTAATAACTTGTACCTAGCTTGTGGTTGAAACTACAGTTCGTACTTTTAATAACTTGTACCTAGCTTGTGGTTGAAACTACAGTTCGTACATTTAATAACTTGTACCTAGCTTGTGGTTGAAACTACAGTTCGTACTTTTAATAACTTGCACCTAGCTTGTGGTTGAAACTACAGTTCGTACTTTTAATAACTTGCACCTAGCTTGTGGTTGAAACTACAGTTCGTTACTTTTAATAACTTGCACCTAGCTTGTGGTTGAAACTACAGTTCGTACTTTTAATAACTTGCACCTAGCTTGTGGTTGAAACTACAGTTCGTACTTTTAATAACTTGCACCTAGCTTGTGGTTGAAACTACAGTTCGTACTTTTAATAACTTGCACCTAGCTTGTGGTTGAAACTACAGTTCGTACTTTTAATAACTTGTACCTAGCTTGTGGTTGAAACTACAGTTCGTACTTTTAATAACTTGTACCTAGCTTGTGGTTGAAACTACAGTTCGTTACTTTTAATAACTTGTACCTAGCTTGTGGTTGAAACTACAGTTCGTACTTTTAATAACTTGTACCTAGCTTGTGGTTGAAACTACAGTTTGTATTTTCAATAACTTGTACCTAGCTTGTGGTTGAAACTACAGTTCGTACTTTTAATAACTTGTACCTAGCTTGTGGTTGAAACTACAGTTTGTATTTTCAATAACTTGTACCTAGCTTGTGGTTGAAACTACAGTTCGTACTTTTAATAACTTGTACCTAGCTTGTGGTTGAAACTACAGTTCGTGATTTTCAATAACTTGTACCTAGCTTGTGGTTGAAACTACAGTTCGTACTTTTAATAACTTGCACCTAGCTTGTGGTTGAAACTACAGTTCGTACTTTTAATAACTTGCACCTAGCTTGTGGTTGAAACTACAGTTTGTACTTTTAATAACTTGTACCTAGCTTGTGGTTGAAACTACAGTTCGTACTTTTAATAACTTGTACCTAGCTTGTGGTTGAAACTACAGTTCGTACTTTTAATAACTTGTACCTAGCTTGTGGTTGAAACTACAGTTCGTACTTTTAATAACTTGTACCTAGCTTGTGGTTGAAACTACAGTTCGTACTTTTAATAACTTGCACAGTGTTAGTTTATGATATAATGACTATAACTTTCCACCAATAGAAGGGCAACACATCTATCATGCTTAATACTTCCCTTGAACACATTATTGGTATCAAAGATTATTTTTTTCTTTGTACTGCTAGTGAATTAAAAGTTTTTGTTTTTTTTCATTATGAATTGTGTAATTTTTTGAGTTTTATAAATTTGAATTTTAGTTAACATTCAAAATATTGTCTTTGTCACCTTTAATTTCTTGATATTACAAAGAACAGCACGAGTTTTTTGAACTTTGAGTTGAAGCTTCAGATGTATTTATAATTACCTTTTCTTACATTAATTTGATTTCTTCTCTTAATAAAATTACAAGATTTTAGGACGTCTTCCTGGTTGTATGGTATAGTTCTTTTGACAGGACTATCCATCTTTGTTATTAACTCAGTATTCAGGTTTCAAAACTTGATAAAAAAAATTTGTTATTACGACAGTGACCAAGCCTACATATAATGAATCTAATTAATATTAAAAAAAAAAATTGAATTAATTTTTGTAAATCTTACATGTGTTTAGGAAAATCCCAGAGGCCCAGAATCTCTTTCCTAAGTTATAATTTTTGTTTTTTATATTGTGACTGGAATTACTCAGATGGTTAGCAATTTTACCACCATTGTACATCACGTAGTTGGTTCATCTTGAATCCCGGACTCGCCGCTTTCTGCTGTGTTCTTCATCTTTGAACATCTTTCACCATCACTTTATCTCCAAATAGGATCATGTAATGCTGGTGTCTGCCTTTGTTACTCCAATAACATAAGTGTGTGATAAATTTTGTTTTGCTCCAGATGCTTTCTGGTATTTCTCAGGTTACCTTGTATTCACCTTAACTTGTTACCTTGGCATGCTGTAGCATTATTTATAATTCCTTTCAGTTTATGCTTCATGTTAACTTTCATGGCATGTTACCTTGACATGTTATAGCATTATTTATAGTTTCTTTCAGTTTATGCTTTATGTTAACTTTCATGGCATGTTACCTTGGCATGCTGTAGCATTATTTATAATTCCTTTCAGTTTATGTTTCATGTTAACTTTCATGGCATGTTACCTTGACATGTTATAGCATTATTTATAATTCCTTTCAGTTTATGCTTTATGTTAACTTTCATGGCATGTTACCTTGGCATGCTATAGCATTATTTATAGTTTCTTTCAGTTTATGCTTTATGTTAACATTCATGGCATGTTACCTTGGCATGCTGTAGCATTATTTACAATTCCTTTCAGTTTATGCTTTATGTTAACTTTCATGGCATGTTATAGCATTATTTATAGTTTCTTTCAGTTTATGCTTTATGTTAACTTTCATGGCATGTTACCTTGGCATGCTGTAGCATTATTTATAATTCATTTCAGTTTATGCTTTATGTTGACTTTTAGCTGCCATTTCCATCCTGAATTCCTTCTTTGTGGTTCATGGTTGGACTCCTCACTTTTACTGGTGTTCCTATCCCTTTTATCTCTTCTACCAGCTTGGGTTTTTTTCCCCCCTTTTTGTGCTCTGATTCTTTGTATGGTCAGTCTGGTTTTCTTTGCCTTCTGCTTACTCTCTTAGTTTGCTATCCACTTAATCTTTTCATTCTGGACCTTTGCATTGCTTCTGTGACAGTTTTATTCTTTTACGTACTACCCTGTTTTATTCTTAAGCTATTTTCCAGTTTACTTTCTTTGGTTCAGGGATTTACTCTAATTGGGTACCTTATTTTCTGGATTTGTACTCCCCTTGTTTCTGTCTCATGGCATGCCCATCATGGCCAGGTGGTTAAGGCCATGACTCCTATTCCAAGGCTTTCATGCCTCCTTTTCTTCTTTTGTATAATGGATTGACTGTTGGTTTATTTCCACTTTAATAATCTTTTCATTGGTAAATTTGTGGTTCCTTTCTATACTAACTTCTTTTTTAGTTACCAATCCCAGATTCTGTGGCCCTGGTGATACTTGCTCTGACTTGGGATTGATCCATCTTCTTTGTATGGTTCCACTTTTAATTCTCAGTATTCTTTGTCATATTCTTCTATTTGATTTTTTATAGCCATGTCAATCATTGGCAGTCCTAGGACTTCTGTATCTTCTGTCTCAAAGATTCCTTTTTATATCTGATACAGATGTTCACAATTCACCACAATATTGCATAATTATGCCTGTATGTGTGGCTTTTATCAGTATCTTGCAAAATGGGCTGTTTTTTCTTTCAGAGTAACCTTCTTGCTTGCTTTTCCCAGTCATCCATCTTTACAACTTATCTACGTTGGTGGATTATTTATTAATGTTGATCAAATTGCCTCTTTTCTTCTCCAAGTTATTTCACTCTTGTATATCTTATTTCCTTCTTTTTGTGGCTTGTGAAAACAATCCTTCTATTTTTTTTTTATTGCCAGTTACATTCCATCTATTCCTTGGGCATTATACTTTCTCTGCAGTTCTTATGAACCTATTCTGAGCCTTTATAATCGGTTGTCCTCCTATTCCAGTTCACCTTATGAACTGGAATCTGTTTAGTTCTCCATTCAAAACTTTAGCCACCTGTTTTTCATGGTCATCCTTATGATCTGTTTCTTTTAATTTTTGTTTGCAAGAGACATTGCTCTGATATTTTTGCATTGTACAGCTCCTTCATATTTCCCACATGGACAGTTGATTTTCTTTCCATGTTGCTATTTTCTCTTTGACATTTGGCTTACTTAAATGGGTGATTGGTAATCACCTTCTCTTACTTAGGCACAGATTGTCTCCTTTGGCCTGTTGAGGTGGCTTGCTGATCTTAGTTGTACTGTTCTCTTTTAAGGCATTAGACAACATTTTTTTTCCCATGGAGTTTCACTTTTCTTTTGGTTTATCTTCTTCTACCTTGTCCAATCGAGCAAAAGAATTTGTCCAGTTCCTCTGTGAGAGGTCACTTCTTTTACCATATCAGCTCATATAAAACTATCTCAAGTTTCTCTGAATCTCTTTGTTAACATCCCTTTTGTGTGATATTGCAAGCGTGATTTGCATTGTGGTGATGACCCTTACACTATTGTCTCACACCATATTATCATTTCTTCCACTTCTGTTTTTTTTTGGTTTTTTATCTCCCTCTGGTGTTTCCAGTGGCTCTAAAGAGGTGAGCTCATGGATCTCACAAACAAACCTTAAAGTAACCGAAATAATTGAAGAACACATGAACAGACAAGTAGTGGAACTCATCACTTGGCTGGTGGTACCTCACAAGGATTACTTATCTCTTACAAACTCTCTGCAGAGTGGGAGGTAAAAGGTTTTAAGCCCATTTGCCCTTATTTAGTACATAATCTTGAAGTGAGGTTTTCTGTAAGATTGCTTTGGCAGAGTATACACATGTATACATTACCTTCAAAATAAAAAATTTACATCATTAGGTGTGATCTTGTTATTGCTTCTGGCTGACACCTGTTGTCCATATTCATGGTACTGTGTTGCACAGTCCAAGTGTGGGACCTTAGGTAAATGATATAGAATTCCTGATTAGTATGAAAACCGTGCTTTCTGTGAATCAATATGGAAAGTCTCTCTTTGCATTGGTCTAATCCCACTTGTACTATATCAAGTGGTTACATTGTTTGATAGGAAGTAGTGCTGAGTTTTTACCTGGAAGTGTAGAACAGGCCACTGAAGATAGGTTTGCTCCCTATGTTTATGCCAGCTAGATGGAACTTGCTTCCTCTACATTTAGAAACTGTGTAAGGGTTCATCCTTGCATCTGTTTATTCTGGTACATGTTTCATGGTACAGTCTGCCTTATTACCCTATCCACACTATATGTACATGCTCCACCAACCAAATAAGTTGAGACGTCTTGACATTCCACCTGTGTGTATGACACGTTGGAGTTTTTTTTACAGTACCTTTTGTTCTACCCCAACCCTGTAAAAAGATTGACATGGTCTCCCATCAAGTTATTTCCCTCTCCACTCCATTGTCAGTGATATGATGTAAGAATTGAGTATATTTCCATATTCTCAGAAGGGAGCTATCTTTTTATTTATATATATGTCAGTCCATCCACTATCTTACCAATGTGAGGTTCTAGCTTTTAGTTCTGTGGAAAAATAAGTGGCATTTCTGAAGCTAACATTTTTCTTATCTAAAAGTGTATTTTTAACTTTAGAAGAGTTTAAATTTATTATGAATAAAACCAAACAAGGTAGAAAAAAAATCCTTTTCTCAAATGTTTTCTATAAGTACCTTTCTAGATACAAAAACCAAAGTATTGATTGGTGATTTTCAGTTGAATATTTATTGTATACTTTAGGATTGCTGCTGTTCCAGATTCTCCTTCTATTTCTTGGGCTGGAAGATTTGGCAAAAGTTAACAAGGATTAACAAAACTAGTTTACAATATATGAGGAATTACGTTTTACTTTTCTGTCTAGATGATTATTTGATCTTATTTCTGGCAAAAATTAGGCCATGAGTTATAAATGTGGTTGTTTTTAGTGTCTATTGGATATATATATATAAATAATAATAACGGAGAGAGGGGGAGTTTTTACCAACATATGACCTTCTTTCTGGCTTGTCTGTGATCTGTTACAATACATGTTAATAAGAGTAAAATTATTTACAACAGATGTATGTATTGTTTCATAAAATAATTTTAATTTCTAAGATGTGCTGTTACCATTCTATAATGTGCAGCTTTTCTGTTTATCTGTATAAAGTGTTTCTATGTCAAATTTTTTTTAAAATATGGCTTCTCTAGTCTTACCGGAAAATATCTAGTTTATTACAAATTATAATGAATGTGCAGATGTAATTAAATTAAAGATACTACATTCAGATTTATAGTGAGTTCAGAAATGTAAGTGTGAATTAGCACAGTTGTTATTTCAGTCATGCATTTTTTAAATCATCTGTACAAATATATACTTATCATATTCAATGAAAAGTTAAACTTTTTTCACTGTTAAAATACACGGCAGTTCAGCTTTGTTTCAAGAAACTTTGGTCTTATTGTTTATAAACAATAAAGTTTCAAACTAAGAGTGAAATTTCAGAACTTATCTTTATTATCTATAACGTGATGCCTTTGTGAATTCAGGTATCAAAATGAATTAAAAAGTTCTCCAAAAATGAAATTTAGGAAAGCTCAAAACCTGCAAGGGCCTTACAATGGTAATTCATTGTCCATCAGGGTGAATGAGACAACTCCTGAAAAATGTCTAAACTGTTTTTGTTGTTGTTATAATATCTGATAGACTTGGAAAATAAAATACTGGAAATCAAGTTAAGGTGACTGCTGATTCACATGTAGTCTGAGAATGTGAGATATGGTGGTAGACATTTTGATATGGTGTGTTGATAGGATTAGTGCTGTTTCTGATAAAACAGATAGAAATGACAAATACAGTTCTGTCTTATTTTAATATTGTTGACAATATGATGATGGTATTGTTATTCTCTTACGACAGTATATTTCTTCTGTCTTTTTTGTTAATTATTCTCTCTCTCTCTCTTCCAGCAATAATATTTATCCAAAGATATAGTGTAATATCATCACTGATTAATGTGATATATAATTTAATCTCTTCAATGCTAGACATTGAACAATTGAAAATGGTGTAATTCTCAAAGCAGTTTAATGACTTTTTTAATATTAGATCTGTCTGATTCCTACCAAGAAGCAATATGACACTGACAAAAAGCTGGAAATATTAAAGTTCCAAAATCAGTGTAATGATTTCAGTATATCTTATTTGACTTATCTAATTAATACTAATGAAATACAGTGGAAATGTTCAGTTAAGTTAGAGCCATTTGCTTTGTAGACGAACTGGTTTTCTCGAGATTTCTTGATGATAAAAGTAGCTACCAATTAGATATGTATATGGAGAATGATTCTGTTTATATCATAATAAACTGATTGTTTAAAAAAGGTGAGCCCTTTTAATATTTAACATAATTGTTTTAAAATAAATCCTGGTGTTTGTGGAGAGAGGTTTTTGAATAAAAATGAATCAACCAAGTTTATCTAAGCACAATGTAAAAGTAATCAGGTAGGGAGTGACATTTTTTTGTTTGCTTGCTGAAGGTTTTCATCATTAACCACTAAATTTAAGAACATACAATGGTTCTGTATTGCTTAAGAGCATGTATTTGATTTTGTGTATTTGTAAATTTCTTGATGTATAAATGTTTATGAAAGATTATCACAAAGTGGCATTCTGCTCTTTGATAATATAAGTATCTGCTAAAGATATGCAAACTGTCAGCCTTCTATGGTTATGTATGATACTGTTTAGGTGAACATTTCCTTGAAAAATAAACTTATTTAAGCTTCAAATGTTGTGTTTTTACTCTTTTCTGTATTTTCTTCTTGATTTTAGTGGTGCTAGTAGATATTTGTAGTGCAATTATAAAGATAGTTTTGTAATTTAGTACATATCTTGCATATATTATGGCTTAGTAAGGTGAGTTATTTAAAGGTATGTCATGGATATTGTACAGATGCAAATATCATGCTTGTTGCCACCAGGGGTACCACTGTGCTTTGTTTTACACACTTCCCATGCATATAAATGGGCCTATCACTCTTAGTGTATCTTATTCAAATGACATGAAACTGACAGATTTACAGAAGTGTGAACTTATGAAATATTATTACACCGAAGAATGCTATGAACACAGTATAGTGCATAACATCTGCAGATACCTTGTTCCAGTGTTTTTGTATGCAAGTTCATAAAATTTGATGTAGGTTGCACTTGTGATAAGCAATATATAGGAAGCTACTGAAAGTTCTTAAAATCATTTCTGAAATCTGTTGTCATATAGCACAGAACAAGCTCTGTCCATGTTATTTTGACAGGTGTGTGAATTTGCCAATGTTAGCTGTTTGTAAATGTTTTCTTATAACTTACACAATGCTCAAGCACTGAGGGAAACCATTTTAACCTGACTTGTTAGGTTTTGCAACACATTTCTTGGTAACATTAGAAATTGATGATCAAATGTCAAATGGCCTGCCAATATTTTATGGATACCATCCATTCTGGAAATGAAACGTGTAACTGTACCATCTGGTTAGAATCTAATACAGCTCTGTGATGCTTATGTAATAATGTGGTATGTTTTCACAGCTGACTTCATTATTGAATTGTACATTGTAAAAGAACCATCAATGTATGAACTGCAGACCTACATACCAGAACTGTACATCACCACAATACACAATCAAAGTAATTCATGGGCTGCATGAAAACCATAGCATTAATTAATCAGGCAAAACATGTCTTGTGGAGTACTTTCAGGCTAGAATAATTTTGGGTCACTCTCCTTGTGACTGACCACCTTGTCTACCAGACCTAACAATGGCCAATTTTTTATTGTGAAGGTACTGTAGCAAATGTTTCACAGGTCTTGACCTTGAGAGCAATTAATTGGGAGGTAGCCATCATATTTTACAAGATGTGTGATGTTTCTGGATGTTGAAGGAACACAGTTTTAAACAGTTGTGATTAACAAGCTTGGCCCTGCACTTTCCATATAAACAGATTTTTACCAAAAAATCTTAGATTTACAATAAGCATTATTCATTTTGTTTTTTCCTGCTTTTGTATCATTCAAATATACCAAAAATATGTTGTTTTATCAGGAAAAACACATTGCATGAGATATATGGAGATAATACTTTGTGTGTATATGCACAGCTACCTATTGAAGTAAAGCAATTTATTATTAATCTACATGAAACATGCAATAAACAAACAGACATACAAGTTCTGAAGTGCATGTGTATTTGAATGTACTGATGAATCCTGCACCAACCAAGAGCTGTGACTTTCACATTTTAAAATGTTAAGCATGAGTTTTAATATTTATTGGCTAATTGTTCTACATCTACAATAGTAGACTGTTTATTCAAATGAAGAAGTTTATTTGACGATTTTCTAATCTTGGAGGTGGCACTGTATTCCGAGTTTTACACTAAACCACATTGAATTTGTTCATAAAAGCATTAATCCATTGAATACGTTTTTCCATCAGTCCTTCTGTCTCTAGGCCCAGCATGGATAGGTGGTTAATAGCTTGACTCGTAATCTGAGGGTTGAAGGTTTGAATCCCCATCACACCAAACATGCCATTTCAGCCATGGGGGTATTATAATATGATGGTCAATCCCACTATTTATTGGTGAAAGAGTTGGCAGTGGATGGTGATGATTTTAGCTGTCTCACACTGGTAAATTAGGGATGGCTGGTGCACATAGTCCTTGTGTAGCTTTGCATTAAATAAAAAAACAAACTTTCTGTCCACCATAATAAACTGTTATTTATCCAGAACAATTAAGTTCTTTTTCTTATTTTCTTCTGTTTTTGTTGTTGTAGTAACATACATCAGTACATTTCTAGGAAAAATACAATCTAAAAATACAGGGCTCTGAGTTATAAGACAAGGCCATTGTGGTGTTTATTTGGTGGGAAAATGGAAATTTTTCTGCTTTTAATTAATGAAACATAGTTCTCTTCACATTTTGACAAAATAGTTTTTTAAAATTCTATTTTTTGTTAAACATGTTCTATCAGCATTTAATAAGATTTTAATGGTAATAAAAAGATTAACTCTATTCTTTGCATAAATGTACAAGTATAAAAGCTTCAGATTTGGTATTGTTATTGTGTTTAATTTTCTTTACCTAATTTTTCAGTTTGATAAGTTAGATTACTCAAAATTTTTGTCCTATCCTAATTTACTCTCAAAAATCCATTATCTTTCTTTTAGTTTTGCAAGTTATATTATTTACTAAAAACTTGTTCTATCTTGATAAGTTGTCCTGACTCACCGTAACCTCCGAGTTGTATGCACACATAATTTCAAGTGACTTCCAAGAACAAGTTCCAGTTGAAACTAAAATTATTTCAGCAATGTTGTTTGAAAAACCATTAATTACAATTATGATCTAAGTGTAATTTATCATGGAAGGTTTTTCAACCCATCTCCCAGGTGGGTCAGCAATAAGTTTATACACTGTTACATTTGGAATTTGGTTTTCCATGGCCAACAGAGTGCAGATAGTCCATTGTGTAGCTTTCCACTAAACATTTAAATGGTTCTTTAAACAAATGAACAAAATACTGGAAATTGCAACATATTTTAATATTGCTTTATATTAATAAGATACTATTAGTGAATCAGCTTCATTAACTATGTTCCCAGTTTCAGTTCATGGAACATGGACACCTTTAAAGTCAATGTTTGGAATACGAGTTTCACTGGACGAGACAGATGTTGTACAACACTGTAATGGGGATTCTATCCCATTCTTTGTTCACACCAATTATCAGTTTTCTGACTTTGCATGATAAGTTAAGATTGCATTATGTGGTGCTCACAGAAACCACAGATGTGTTTGATGGAGTTTGGGTAAGAATTCTTACTGATGAAACCATATCATAATTTGTTTCTTTTTTCAAGATCTTTCATCACAGTTCTGACAGTATAATTTGACATATTAGCCTGCATCAGGACATACTCTGTAAACATTGTGCTCAACAAAAGGTTGTATAACCAAGTGCAATTTTAAGTCAGTTTATTAGCATTGCTATTCCATTCTTAATGATGTCACTTCACATAAGAACAATCCAATTCAGCAATGTTGCATTAACTGCAGTTGTCATATATCTCCAAATACATACCTAAAATCAATGATACAAGCATTTGAGACTATGGGCACTAAGTGATTTCTTCAAAAATCCAAAGAAGCACAGGGATGAAGTCATTTCTGGTTTTTTTTGTTGTTGTTCAGGTAAGGTTAGAATTCAGAAGTTTGTTCCTTATTGTTGGCCAATGATAATCACTCATTACTGTTCTGAAGTCCACACTGTGTAACTGACCACCACGTTCTTTGTCTGATAATAATGTCAGCAGCAACTATTTCATTATGAATCAGGATACACCAAAATAAGCTGTAACTTATCTCTGTGTTTGTGAAATTTAAATGGTTTGCTTTTATTCATAAACTTCTCTACCATCACACATACTGAAAAGAAGTAACTGTCAAAATTCAAGTGATATCACAAATGTTCAAACGATCAATTTGGAGAAGGAAATGTACTTACTTTTGTACATTGCATGTATAAAATGCATTCTTCTGTGATCTTCCAAACCATAATATAACATTTGACTCTCTAATTTTGTTGTATCAATGCATAAAACTATCTAAAATTCAGTCATTATTTCACATTAATTACTGGTAATTATGTTTTCAATGTAAGCTTAAAAAATTGAAATTTTCAACCACAACAGCACCTCTTGCAATATGCAGATGAAACAACCATGTGAGACACCTAGAGTTCAGGAATACCTGGTATTTCTTATAAATTACTAAACAGAGAGTTTACTAGCTTTTTTTTAACCAATGGGACTGACAGTCACTTTGATAACACAGCAATGCTAAAAGCACGTTAAGCAATATCATGGCACTCCACTTGTGATGCATGGACTAGCATGCAGATATGAATAACAGCAATACGTTTTAAACTCCAGTTTCATATTTATCAACAATATTTCCTTTAGTTATTGTATTAAAGTGTTTTATTTGAACGTTATGTTAGCTGAAAAAAAAGTATTAAAATAATTCCAGTATTAAAGTGTATACAACAAATACAAAATATTATTTGTAGTTGGTTACCTGGAAGGGTAATGTATCCTTCAGAGGTTGTTGAGGTGTTACATCCTTTTCTATCTCCTACTCTGGAAATACATTTATCCTAGATAGATGTGTAGATAAAATATACTACAGCTCAAAAAAGAAGTTTAAAGTTGTTTACATAATTTTAGTATGGACGAACACAATGTCCACATAGGGGGTTTAACACTTTTGGCATGGTGCTGAACATATATCTTTGATACTTCAACTAATTATGGTATCAGTACTAAAAGCATGATATCTCAGTAATAACTCAACAAAACTCCCTGAAAGGTTCAGTGATTGAACCCAATACTACATATGTTAAATTCAATACATCAGAATAACAGGAATAAAGGGAGACACCCTGATACACAAAGTGCTATGTACAGCACAATAATTTATTAAAATTGTATACAGCAGCCCATTGATAGTCTTTGTGGTTATGATATATCTCATGGCATGGTAAAAAGCACATGGAGAGATTGCACTGTTTGCAGAAATAATTAGTCTGCTTTCTTTTCCATCCAGCTGTGTATCTATCGCTGCAAACAGTACAATCAGGTTTGTGTTTTTGTCCTTATATTGCCCAATACTATGTCTTTCCACCAAGCACTGACCTGTATCAGTACTTTGTCTTCCTTTTTGTTTGGCTTTGCTGACATATCCCTCCAGCAAATTTTGAATAATCTGCTCTCTGAATAGTCTTGGAGATACCGGATTTCCACCGTTGCTCTTGCAGTCTGCACAATATATTATATATCTGTTAACAAGAGCTACATCTCTAAGCCAATGGTAAATGGTAAAATACCACTTGGTACTTTTGTGTGGATACATAAAGGTTCCCAGCTTCTAGTCCATGATGTCTACTCCACCCATGTTGTTGGTTGTATGTTTCAGCAATCAGCAGTTTTCTCACATTTCTGTATCCACCAGGCTCTTCTCTGGATCAAATTCTTTTATCAGTAGTGCCATTCGTGGAAATGATTGATAACAAATGCACACGTTTAGTGTCATGCCAAGCACATGCTACCATATTACCACCATGCATAAATACCGGCGGATCTCCTTTGCTAAGACGCAATATTGTAGAGTGGATATCTGATGGCATGTGTTTCTGTCCAGCCTTAACTGTGCCACAAGCCCCAGTTCCATTCATCTCTAAGTGTTTGAATAAAGAAGGTGAAGAATAAAAGTTGTCCGTGAAGACTACATGTCCCTTATTCCAAAACTCCTCTAGTAGATTCAAACATATAGTGACTGAGTATCCAGCTACAGGCACTGTGGTATTTTCCCACAATATGTAATAATTTGGAAAGCATATCCAGATTTGCTTTCACACAATGCAAACTGTGTGATGCCCCATCTTGTGGGTTTTGATGGTAAATACTGTTTGAGATGAACTCTCCCTTTGAATTTGATGATACTTTCATCAATGGGCAGCTCATGTTGTGGGGCATATACTGCAAGGTATTTTGATTCACAGAGATTCACCAGATCCTGAATTTTCCACAGTGGACCATAATTTGGATCTCCACTGTTTGGCTGATCATGCTCATTGTTAGCAAAATGCAAACATGTCAGAATTTCATAACAATCTCGTGGCATTACCTCTGTAAATGGCACACGAGTTAGCCAAAAGGAGCCCCAGTAATCTTCCAGTTCATGTTTCTGGCACAACTGCATTGCTATTTGCTCTTCCTTCTCCTTGTACCTCTAGACCTCCTGGAATATACACTCCTTGATCTTCCACGAGGACCACCACTGGAAGTGCTAGAAGCATCTACAAAATAAAACAAAAAAAACTCATGTACACAGAGATATAGCACTCTTCCGATGTTCCATGTATGTATATATGTTATATTTATATATTTTCCTATCAACAATATATGAAAATATAGAGAACTAGCCTTGGTCAGTCAGTTTATGCAATAAGTTATATGACACTAACTACATCTAACAACACCATGTGCTTACCTAAAGCGGGGTAGATTCCAGGCCACGAATGTCTTCATTATCATTCTCGTCCGTTACAAGTAAGCTTTCATTGTCATCTGGCTCAAACACTTTATCACTCTCTAAATCATTAGAAATAATATTGATTACTTCTTTAGTGGTATAAGCTTTTCCTTTTGGCATTGTAACAATGTCGCAAGTATCAACAGAATATGCAAGGAAGGCGTCTTCTAAAACAATGAACAGTATAATCTACACAGGCTAGAAAATAAAGAAATCAGGGGACCTCTGGTTTATATACCTGCTGGGAATCCCAAGTAAACAATGAATACATGTGGTTCTAGCCTCAAGTGGGTCTACAGGCTTGTGTGATTATGATATTAGCCAGGAGGATATGTTGTTTACATCTTGTCCAGCGTTGAGCCTTAAAGTCAACTGCGGTCACCAACCGTGCCGAAAGGGTTAAACAATCATCACAGAAAATGCTTTAAAAGATGGGTTTCCTGTGCATTTATATGTGCAGTGATAAGAATATATTGTCTGTGGGCCCAGGAAATACGATTCAATGCATGAAAACATAGGAATTGAAAATGGGTGTTACCTTAGTGATTGAGATAAGCAATTACTGTGGAATTGTTGAAATGAATTATTACCAGATGAAGTCTGGCCAGATGAAGGAAATGATCCAAGGCCTGATACATAGCTAAAAGCCCTTATTTGAGTGTTGACATGATAAGACTTCTCAGCCATAAACCAACACCCTGAAGCCTCCTGTTGATCGACCCATGTCCTCATCCCCAGAGAGAAATGTCTGTGAAATATGCAAATCCAGATTAGGAGGAGGCAGCAATGTGTGGATCCTGTTCAACCACCAACACAGATTGTTGGCTATGGTAGGAGAAAGGGTAATTAAAGCTTGCAACAGATCTTGTGAAAGATTTCACTACTCATGAAGAGCTCGCACATAAGCACGACCTAAGGAGATAAGTGCAACCATGGAAGGCCACATCCACAAAAGCAATAGAATCTTGTGAGCTGTAATAGAGGGAGAAGTAACAACATGGTGAAATGAAAGCTTCATTGAACAAAGTTGAAAAGGAGAAAGTTGGGCCCGACTGAGATGACTGTTGAAAAAACATTCAAATGAATCAAATGTTAGGTAAGTTGAAGGAAAGACTTCTCCAGTCTGATTAACCAGCCCACTTGAACCACGTCCCAGAGCAGTTAAAAAGTATGATGGGTAGACTCCTGTTTAGAATGATGAACAAAAGCTTGAACCATCTGGCAAAAAATATATGGGGCAAAAGTAAGCCCAAAAGGTATTACATGAAACTGTTAACTCGTCCCTCAATGAACAAACCAAAGACATGGTTCCTATTGCTGAGCTATCAGGATATGCAAGTAAGCATTTGAAATGTGCATATTGGTCATCTACAAACATGGAAAAAGCCCATTTGAGGTAAGAAATGATTACATGGTTAAATAGGGAGACTGAAAAATTGATTGAGGCAGGACAAGTCTACTGTTTTCTTGGGAATACTAACCAAGAGAATGATGATTCACAGGTTCAGTGGTCTGTTGAGACAGAAACTCTCAAACCACCTTTGACAGGATCCTGAGGCAGAAGGAAGGAAATGAATACCTGTGACAAAAGAGGTGGGGAAAGAAATTGCAGGACAACTCTGTCTGATAGAACCTGAATAACCCAATGATCTGTGATGAGCGATTGTAAATGTGAAACAAGTGCACACAATCGAGCTCCCACTGGTACTGTTGGCATCTTGCTGATCTATGTCAAAGAAAACAAAAAGAAAAGGACCCCTGAAAGAAGGAACAGGTAAAGGCTGAGAAGGACTAGGATATAAAATATGAATGGGGGCTCGTTGTGGCTTCGACTGCAATAGATGAGCTACCAAAGAAGAAAGGGTAGTGTTAATGAGGGGAATCCACACATGATTTTAAAGTGTGAGGAACAAGATCAAATACATACTACTGAAGAAAAAGGGATATACATAATTTCTTGAGATAAATGGGCTGCAAATGAACTTGTAATGAAGCTTCACCATGACTCAGAAGACCCCAATAGCAAAGAAACTATGTGAGTAAAGCAAGACAAAGTAACCAACATGGAGATAATGAGGGAGAAGTTGTCTCATGAAAAACCCTCAGGATTTTGGTGCATAGCCTTAGCAAGGAGATGTGTAGAAGGGGTGTAAGAGTAACAAGAAGGTGTGAAAACTGCACCAGAAAATTGGGGAGTGCACACCAAAACTAGCAAAATAGATCTCAACTGCTGAGAGACAAGAAATGGACAGTCAGCTAAAGCAAACTGATCAGTAACCTGTGGGGGGACAAGGTATGCTGCCATCCTTAACCATTTGGGAAGCAAAATTCTCAGCATAAACCCTAATATCCAGAGAAGGAGGGAAGACTAAATAATGAGAAAAACTATCATGCAACAAAGAAGGATGGGAATTCTAAAGGGATAAAACATTACATATCTAAGAAATCATGTCTGTAAACACTGTATTCTGCAGGTGGGATATAGATATGGTATAATCCAGTGATGAAAAAAGCTATTAAAATCTTCATCACACCAAACAGTTTTGGCTTGTTCTTAAAGAAGTGGATTAACTTTAGCAGAAGGTGGTTGATCCATATAATGATCAATCTCCACAGATAAATCCAATGATGGGTGACCCCATCTGCTGCCAGTAAAAAAAGTGATTGTAGAAGATGTGATACTCAAAGTGGTAACATTAACCTTGAAATTCATGCTAAATCATAAATAAAAAAAAACTTTGCTAGATTAATACACCCGTGTGAGAGAGAGAAAAAAAAAATGAGTGGAAACTGAAAATAAAGGCATCAGCTGTATAATCAAAAACAATTGATAAAGAAGGCCACTTCAGAAGTAAAACTATACATTATAAAGATGAAGCACACTTAAGCAAACGTTTAAAGATCTAAACAGGAGCAGTGCTAAAAGAGAAGTGATAGCCTGGTAAAACTGAATAGAGGGACTCGTGTTACAATAGTGTGTGTGGCACTCTCATTGGTAGAGGATTGTTACATGGTAACTTGCACCAGACACAAATTGAAACAAGTCATTTGCAATGAATGGAGGGGAGGCAGAAAGCTTATGGCATGCATGACAAAATGTTTTAAATATAGAGGGCAACTCTGAATAAGAATAGCTACTTATGTAAAAAAGGAACACTTGTTTCTTAATATTTCTATGATAATTTTGAACTTCAACAAATTTCTATCAATAAAACCACCTATTGCACTACTAAATATCTTACAATAAATACAAATTCTAAATTTTGGGTGTTCAAAATATTTTAACTTTGTAATTATTAAGAAACAAATTTTTTTGTGTGTGTGGGTGAAGATAATTTATTTGATCATCAAATTTACATGATCATAAAAATATAGCCTATAAAACTTTCTGTAATGTTCATTCTAAAGAAAACAAAAACTGTCTAGTCTACAAATCAAATGCATTTAAATTATCTTTAATACAATATATCTACAATTATTCAAATTGCAAGTTGAAATCACAGGAACATGAAATCAGATATCAAGATAACAATAAATGTATCTTGGTTTCCTTATCTCATCTGAATACATATTCATGACTTGAGTGTTGCAATCATGATTAAAATTTTCCTTTTTCCAGTGCACAATATTAAATTCAAACATTTTAAAACACAATTACTTTTTACATATTATGGTACAATACCTGTGTCACAATGGAGTATTACACACTTAACTTTTACCATTTTGGGGCAACTGACAACAGCAAAAATGCTTTTTAATCTGCAAATGGTTCATGAAAAATAACAAACAAAACAAAAGATAAAAATATGAATAAATTTGAGTTAGGACAAAAATAATGTGTACTATTAAGCATAATTTATTTAACATACAACAATGATGACGTATTCTAGAACTTTTGCAAATTAATCTTAATTTAAGGTATGTTTATATCAGAGTTTTTTCATAAAACTAACATCTACAATTCACTGTACTACGATAGACTTTTCACAGAAACACCACCATAAAACCTCTAACATTATGAAATACACCTCTGTGCCAAAAGAATTTAATCTTTAGCTGCTAAAGTTGGTATTTTTTGGAGCACAATAAATTTTGGTTAAAAATGTTTCAAAAGTTAGGTGCAATATAAATATGTCATAGTTGAAGAAATTTCATGTCCACAAATCTATCACATTTATTAAAATGGAAAGTTAATGTATCACTTTCTAAAGCTGAACATTAAAATGAATAGTATTAAATGATTGGAACTGCACAAACAATCACAATCAAGTGAGATTACAAGGTATCCAGATAATATTCAACTGCAGCAGCTCCGTGTTCAAAAAGCAGAACAAAGATTAAAAGCCTACAAGTTCCCAGTAAAGTAAACACAACCAGAAAATAAACAAAGCCTCAAGTATATCTTTGACAAAAATTAAAATGTAACACAAAAATATGATCAATTCTGTAACTTTCTACTTCCATACATAAATATATGATGGAAAGCAGCTAAAAAACAAACAACTACCAAAACAATAACATTAAAAAGCTTTCCAGTTATTATGCCATTTTAAATAGAAATTACCTACTTTTTGATAATATGCATTTTGCTAATGTTGCAAATAACTCAAAATGTGCCTTTCTAGTACTTTCAATAATCAAAAACATCTTCACTCCAAAGAACACATTTTAAAAGACAAAACAATATAATTAATTATTGTAAAACTCATTAAGTAGCTTACAAATGAAAACAGTACAAATACAGTAAAGTAACTTGGCAAAGAACATGATGAATTTATGAAAACTGACTAGAAAAAAGCTTTTCTCAAAAAATGATTTCTTTTTACCAGGCATGTGTTGTATGCAAAATATTGTACAAGTTATTAAAAAAGAAAAAAAAACAACAAACTATCCACCTTTCAACATTTTATGAGAATAATCATGAGGTACTATGAGTTTAACAAGAAAATAATGTAATCTTAGCTGCTGCTAAAATCTTTTTTGAAAAAAAGTGTAGTTTTGAATTTTAAAACAATGAAACAAAGATAAATGTTTATCTACGAATGCACAACTTGCAAAGATCTAAGAGTGACACTCAAATAATACCTCATTTTTACAACATTAGATGACTAGAATTACACTGTGACCAAATTATACGACGTACAATACAATATATAAGTTTCAGTGTCAAAAGCTAGATATCAGAACATATACATATATATGTATGTATATATATAACACACACACATCAAACTTTTAACAATATTTGTAAGGAACAGTATCATTGGATCTCTTCTGGAGTATCTGAATGGCTTGACAGTCATTATGATACGCACTTTCTATTTTGGATAGATGTTTATAATCTAAATCCACCAGACCAAGAGAAAAGAGATATGGTCTACCATTATCATCCATTAAGATATTTTCATCTGGAATATAAGCAGTCCTGAAAAAAATGTAAAACTTATTATTAATTCTTTATATATTATAATACAACTAACACCAATACCAGCAAAGGTACCTAACTGATGACCTAGGACAATATAGTAACAGAATCTTTGTTTAGTTTGCCTTTTTCTCATAATTAAATCAGTAACTATTATTTCCGTACAATTGTATCCACTCTTCTGGTAGAAATAACTAAATAATTTTCAACATGGACACATGCTAGCATTCAACTTATTTTTCTAGTCCTGAACTTTTACAAAAACATTTAAATAAATGAACACCGAATAAACCTTTACATCACAATTACCTATTTTTATCTGGTAAAACACTATAAATATACATATAAAATACAGACAGACACTATAATAACACTAGAAAGATTTAAATCAGGAAATTTTAGACTTTTTTAAAGCACATTTTAAATACTACAGTTGTACAAGGGTTACTGATAAATTTTGCCACGTTTTTATGACAAACTGTAGCAGGGAAAGTACTGGTATATTTGTAGTGTAAAATTTAAAGAAAACAACAGATGCTGTATGGTATGCAACTATTCAAATTAACACTAAAATGTATCTTGTTTTTCAAAAAACCATTTTGCAGAAAAATACAGTATAGAACTCATAAAGCCCAAATTTTGTCAAGCCTGAAACTGGTTAAAAATGAACATTGGAAACCATAACTATGAATTTTATTTCTCACAGAAAATGAAATGGAATATTTGATTCCACATTTGTTTTCATTATTATATTATTAACTATTTTTTGTTTACTCCTTTCCTTGTAAACAATTTTCTGTCAAACAAAACCGATTATGCCTTGTCACTCTGCCGTAAATTTCTCCCGACTTATTGCTTTGCAGAGAAACTTCCTATGGTATAGACCTGCAAATGTCTTACATGAAGAATTTGAACACATTTATGTTGGTAAGTTAGCAATGACAGGACAGATATAGAGATGTTAGTTACTGCTTATTTAGGAGAAGCTAGTTAATTAGAATAGTCTAAACTGAGCAATAAATAGCTTCTAAAAGCTATAGAAAGCTATAGCTTCTTTTGGAATTTTTATTAACCCAAACAGAAGTTATAATTTTTCTAAATGAAACAGATTAGCTCTCACAAGATTAGATTTATCAGTTTATGCTGCCCTTCATTTGCAAACTTTGAATACATTCCACAAGCTTTCAACCTTCCCTCTGTTGTCATCCAAAGTTTCAACACGACTCTCACATAAATCACTATGTGTCACCTCACTACCAACAAAACATAACAATGTGATGTATGTGACACCTTCTATATTCTATCACCAAACTATCACTTCAAAGTTTGGCAGATGATGCAAACACTTATAATGTGTAAGGAGGAAGAGTGGGAAGTGTGAGCAGAGGGAAATATTTATCAGAAATATATTTTCATTTAGGAAAATTATAACTTCTAATACGGTACTCTCCCTCTTCTCACAATATTGGCTTGAGTCCAACATTGAACTGGAGAAAAGACCAATGTGAGTGAAGCACAGGTGTAACCCCTGGAAGCATCCAAAGCACACTCTAACCTGAGAGAAACAGATCAGAGGAGGGGCACCACATTACATCTGAGTCAGATATCTTTTCCTCATGAAGAAAGGTAAAGTCAGAAGAACTACACATGACAGAACAACAGGATAGCATATCCCCATTGGAGAGGACAGTGCAATAAAGATATAAATTAAAGTAGAATCACTAAGATAGAAGGTGGATAAGAAGTGATGTGCCCTAAGCTGTGGAGTGGCTAGGGTAAAACAGATAACTAATACTTACTTGCTAGGTACTGACATCCTTGCAGGGTAGAATTAGGACCTATATCATCTTCACCTCATGTCTTTGTTTGTTTGTTTGTTTTTTGAATTTCGTGCAAAGCAGCACAGGGGCTAGTTACACTAGCCGTTGCTAATTTATCAGTGTAAGGCTAAAGGGAAGGCAGCTAGTCATCACCACTCCCTGCCAACTCTTGGGCTACTCTTTTACCAACAAATAGTGGGATTGTCCATCACATTATAATGCATCCATGGCTGAAAGAGTGAGCATGTTTGGTGCAACAGGGATTTGAATCTGCGACCCTCAGATTATGAATTGGGAGCTCTACCCACCTGGCCATGCTGGGCCATCAAGTCTTTGAGTCCAGAGAAAACCTACCAGAACACTCCAGGTACACACAGGGTAGATTAATTGCAGAAACCCAAGAATGTGTCATCAGAAATCTGAACGAAGTTTATCACATGCACTTGACCTCTGCAACCAAGAACAAGCCCAAAATGACCCAGGTCATCAACGTCCTCATAACAAGAAAAACCAAGGACAGAAAAGAAAACATGTCATGAAGACATTCTGCAACCCACTACAAAAAAGATCAATTGAAAGGGGAAGATAAAACAACTTGAAACCTATGTGATTGGTTCACTTAATCTCCAAAACCTCACTCAGTGGGTTCTGACATCCATTCCAGGGTAGGAGGAGGGCACCTAATCAGAAAGGTGAAGTGCATTTGGGTATCCGGAGGATCTTGTAACACCCTCTACACTAGAAGAACACCACATCTCTACTCTGATCTGAATAGTTTAGAGCCCTCTTTGTGAAACCCATTCAGCAGGATTTTTCCATGGCCATCCACCCCAGCAGCTTGAAACTGGTAAGTGGTAAAAACTCCCACACTCTGCTGGAAGAAAGGGAGGAAAGTGTGTTGGAGAGTCTGAAGGACTGCAACACCCAAAACAGTGCAATGGTGATCACTAAACCCTACTTTCAAAAGCAGACCACAAAGATCTATTCAATCAAGGTATAGCACGGATGGGCAACAATCTCTTTCTACTTTATCCACATCATCCATGGGCAGAGTGGTTTGGGACAAACATATTATAATGCATATATCATGAGGATTTCACACTCGAGTGATCTTATGAAACATGGGTGAGCATACACAGCCATGTAAATATAGAAATCAACATGACCTCCTGTGTAAATTAAAGGATGTCTGTGAATGATTATAGTTATCTGAGCAGAACCTATTAAGAGTACAAGATAAAATATCACAGTGGGATCCAAAGTGAAGCTGAAGCAAGTGCCTCTAAAAGAAAAGAAAGAAATAGCAAAGACTCATCTTGTGTCACAGTCTCGTCAAAGTCAAGAGAAGAGTCACAAGTGGTAGGTGATACTTCAAGGAAGCAGAAACAGTGGTGTGTAGGTAGTAAGAGATGAACATGTGCAAAGTCTTCCAAATGCCCTCAGTAGAATCTCCTCCAATGGCTGAAGAAGATGAGAGACAAGGAAATAGGAAGGTGATGTAGTTGATACAAAGAGATATGAAAGAGATCAAGCCATGGTAATCATGGAAAGATCAGAGGAGAAGGAAGGTTGCTTAAAGGAGAAACAGGTGGGAAAAAGGATCCTGGGCCACAAGCTGGAAGAATTATGACATCATAAAGAGGTCAAACAAAGAACACACTGACAAAGGTACAAAAGGAGGTAAGAGCAGGAAAGACTATGATAATGTCTCAGACTGTGAGCAATAAATGCCTTGGAGGCCGACACAGCCAGAAGGAACGGATCAACATACAAAAGGATAGGGGAACAACGACCATTTGGAAATGGGAAGAAAACAGAAAGCATGCAATAATGCCATCCAAAACTCAAAACTGAAGAGACCAAAGACTTTCTTTCAAGGAAACACTCAGAGATACAGGAAACTATTGGATAAGAAACATGGAAATCCCATTTTAATGCTCAGGAGCAATAAATAGTCCACTGGCACAGGCAGATGGCCAAAGAAGAGTGAATGGAACACGTTAAATGTGAAGCAACTCTGCGAGAAAAATCAGGAAAATGAGCCAACAACCTGATAAAAGCTAGGTGAGAAGATGGAGGACAGATGATGTGAGATGGAATACTGGTGACTGGGTTGATGGAGGAAGTTGGGATGGAAAGGAAAGGACCACCTGCAGTTGGAGGAACTGAAGGAACCAAGGTTCGATGGGCGAGGAAGGAGCAACCAGAATGACCATGAAAAGATGAAGAAGACCACCTGAAGAAGTAAATGAATGGGAATGGAAACATATAGGAATAGATGAGACCAATCACAGCTGAAAACACTGACAGCCAAGGCTGGAAGATGGGGAACCATGGACAGAAATCAAGATAACTGGGATTGAGGGCAGTGGCAAAGGCACATCCATAAGGGGTGCACCCAGATACAGATAGAGCCACTGATAAACGGCAGGATGCAGGGACAACACCTGGGATAAATAAGATATTGTTGGGAAATATGATTGAGCAGGAGAGTGAAAGCATCCGCAATATGACGTGCCACCCAATGTGTCTAATATGTGTGGGTCTAAAAAGACGATCCATAGTACAAAAACACAGGAAATGGGACTTTGTGCCGTCTTGGTGGTAGATAGAAGCCACCCAGTAGAAATGTTAGAATAGAGCATAACCAGCTGGTGTTTGTTAAGAGAAAATAAATAATACATAATCCAATTAAAGAACAGAAGTTTGAGAACATTGATGTGAAGAGATATCTCCTCCACAGACCAATGACCCAAACCTCTTTGTCAACACACCCATACACCCCAACTCTGAAGGGAAGTATCCTTAAACAGATGTAACTGAGGCAGTGGAGGAGGAAGAGGGACTCCCACCAACATATGGGCCTTGTCCAACACCAGAGAAGATTGACAAGCATGGGAGAGAAAATTAACAGGAGCATTCAAGGGATGTCGTACAAGGTTCCACTGATTATAAAAGGCCCACTGAAGCAAATGCATGAGCCCTTCCAAGGGGTATAACAGGTGTCAGAGGTGATTACCACCATATCAAAAGCTATAGAACTTTGCCATTAGGAACTAAAGTAGCAGATAGGGCAATTTGAATGGCCAACTTCATAGAAGGTAATCCGAGGAGAAGGGAGAGCCTAATTGAGATGGATGTCAAAAACAACACCCAGATGTACAAAGTATTGGGAAAGCTGAAGGAAGGACCTATCCCAAGTGAATAACCATCCCACTCCCACAACTTTAAAAAGGGGTTGACATGTAGGACTGGCTAACTCCTCTTCAGAAATGGCAACACGAAGCCAGTAGTCCATGCACCTGTGGAAGCACAGTCCCCAGGGTATGAATATGCCAAGCAGTAATGCAAACAAATGACAAAAGTAGATGGCATAGAAGGAAGACCAAAGTCCTTAAAGGTATATCTTTCCATAAGGGGCAAACTGTCAGCAGTGAAACCCATGTAAAGAAGATATAATACCTGTTGGGATAAGAGGATAAGGATGGAAAGGATAAGATCAGGAAGCAGGATTCAGAGATACACCTGGAGAACTTTGGGTTCATTGCAAGGAAAGGCAGAGTCCTGTTAAACAGAAGCCATGGCGAACTCTGTTACACAATAACTCCAAACTACATGCTGGTAATCATTATACAACTGGGTAAACTGAAACAATTGGGGTAAATTGTCTTGCTCAAGGACACAACATGTCACGAGCAAGTCTCAACTCACAATCTTTCAACTATAAGTAAAAGCAATAGCCACCAAGCCACAATGTCCCCAATAGAGATGATCAATATTAGAATATTCTGTTAAAATGTAGGAAAACTATGCTCCATTAACTTACTGTACTTAATTTTATTTAAGTTATATCATACCTTTCTTTCAGCCTCTGCATCACCACCATAATAGAGCAGTCTTTTGCAGAAAGTGACAGAAGAAATTCCCATATCTGTGACAAGTAGAATGAAAAGAACATATAACAAATACCTTTCTTTTTCACAATCTTAAAAAAACATGTAAAACAACTTACTAATGCAGTCAATGTTGTTAAAATTCATGGACCATTGAACTATTCAATGTGTGTGGCTTGACTCTTTACATACGTGTGTGTAGTTAAAAATAGGGTCATTTAAGAACTTGGCACTACTTTATGCAGATGTACATCTTAAGCTGTGGGCTTGAGCACCCCCATCTCGCTCTCCTAATTTCTAAACTTCTTATGTGAAACTACTGAATTGGAGGTTAAAACTGATAGATGGTGTATCCCCACTGCAATGTACATCCTACATATCACTCACCTCCAAAATCTTGGATACATTTTTAATGCCATGTTGTAACTTGTACCCCAGGATCTTTTTAAAAATATACAGCATATTTTGTTTAATTTTAATGCATTTTGTTTATGGCTTAAAAACTTGTAGTTATAATATATACATATATATTTTAGCAAAATTAAATAATTACATTCAAATGAAGCTAAATGAATAAAGAAAATCATGAGGAAGGACTGCATTAAAACAACAAATCCCAACCTCTGATTAATTATATTATAACCATAAATTTTCAAGCCATATACAAAACACATTAAAATTAATCTAAATATGCTGCATGTGATTAACACGTAGTTCAAACACCACCATAAGTCACCTGAAGTTGGCCTTTCCAGACTTGGTTTCAAGTTATTTGACATTACGGTCATTTTCTAATTTCAAATCAAACTAGATGGACTGATTCTTAAAAGGAATCACATTAAAAAGTCATAATGTATAAATTAAAAAATTTAAATAACATTAAAAAGATTAATGGCCTTTAAAAAACTAAAAACATTTCTAAGGTGGACAGTGTTACCATTGCCTAATGTTATGGATAAACCTTGGGACAAAGCATGTTTAAAATGGTGCCATTGTTGAGAGTTGTAACAATGGCAAGACAGTAAAATGAGGCTTATTGTGACCTGAGTGTTGCACAGACAACTCATTGGTGCATCTGTCCCAGATAAAAGAAATCAATAAGTTAAAATCTGTGACCAATGTGTAGTCTTGTTAGAATAACTTCCTCTTTCCAATCCTTATGAAAGCAAGAAAACCAAGGTCAAACAGAGGGTTTTCATTGGAAAACCTTGGTTTCATGTTGCTCACTCCAAGTCAACTGCAAACTGGCATGGAGCTGACCCTTGAATACAGGATCATAGTCCATGTAGGAACAAGCACAGCAGTGACAGTGCCAGAGTAGACAGACTTAGCTGCAGTGTCAGTGAGCCCATTCCCGAGAATACCAACATGGCCTGGTACCCATAAAAACTGGATAGAAGTAGATGTTAAAGAGAAATGGGCCAGTCGGTTTCGAATATCGATGAGAACAGGGTGAGAAATAATGTGAAGCGATTCCAGGGCCAGTAGAGAACTAAGTGAGTCAGTATAAATACTGCAATTTGAGTACTGATTAGCTTCTATGTGATCTAAGGCAAGAGAAATGGCATACAGTTCAGCAGTGAACACAGAAGCTGTAGAAGGGATTCTGCACGCAACCACCGAACCACAACAAACCATGGCAGAGCCCACACAGTCACCTGATTTTAAACAATCTGTATAAATAGGAATAGAAGGATGGTTCAAAAGATGTTCAGCAAATAACACAGTATTTCCATTCAGAAATGTCTGCTTTTCTCAGATGACTTAAAGATAGGCCACATTTAGGGACTGTAATAAGCCAAGGTAGGATGGGCTGCCCAGTGGATACAGCAATGCTATTCAAGGACAGATCCAATTCATCCAACTACTTGTGGATACGAAGGCCAAAAGCAGCAATGGCAGATTGTCTGTTCTGAAAAAGCATGGCCCACCGAGAAAGGAAAATACAACCCCAGGTGGGATGCTTTGTTGAGGAACGAAGTTTCGAAGCATACAAGAAAGACAATTGCAAATAGCAGATGTACAAACAAGGTTCGTGAGACTCTGTGTATAAGCTCTGAACTGGGGAAGTGCAGAGCTGAAGTCCCTGATGATGAATGGGGTCCAGCATCTTTAAGGCTGAGGTCCTGGAAAAGCCACAGGCCAGTGATGTACAGTATAGTTTCGATCGAATAAGAGCACAATATATCTTCAGCATAGAACATTGATCTACTCCCCAAGTGGTGGAAGAGAGGACACTAAGGATGTTCAGTGCTCTTGTACATTTGACCCGTAGCTGCTTGATGTGTGGTATAAAGATCAGCTTACAGTCAAAGATAAGCACCAAGAACTTTGTCTTAGAGACCACAACTTCACCAATGCAGAGGCAGGAACAGGGTGAATACCTCACTGGTGGAAAAAGTTCATGCAAATGGTTTTAGAGAGAGAAAAGGTAAAACCATATGCTGTGGTCCACTTCAGTACATGTGAGACAGCAATCTGTAGCTGCCACTCAATATACCTCCTGTTTGACGACTGACATGAGATGTAAAAGTTATTGACATAGAGCTCGTTTGCAATAGTAAGAGGGAGTTGTTCAGTGATGGCATTACTCTTTACATTGAAAAGTGTGACACTCAAAACACAGCCCTGAAAGACTCCAAATTCCTGTAGAAAGAATGGGAAGTGTTGAACCCACATGAACTTGGAACTGCCTGTCCATTAAAAACATTTTAATAAAAATGGGCAAATGGCCATGTAACCCATATAAATAGAGGTCTTGCAAAATGCCAAACTTCTGTGTTGTATTATATGCCTTCTCAATGTCAAAGAATATTGATACAAGATGTTATAATTTGAGAAAGGCTTCTCTGATTGACGTTTCAAGTCGAATCATGTGGTTCATGGTGGAGAGCTGTCATCAGAACTCACACTGGGTGGGCATGAGGAAGATGTTTGATCTGAGGAACTAAACAAGACGAGCATTAACCATCCTCTCTAAGGTCTTACAGAGACAGCTTGTCAAAGCAACTGGATGGTAGTTTCAAGGAATCTTCGGATCCTTCCCAGGCTTAGGGAAAGGTTGGATAATAGCCTGGTACCAGGCATCAGGAAAAATATTATCCTGCTAGATCCAGTTAAAAACAATCAAAAGAACAGCAAGAGAAGCAGGAGATAGATGGCGCAGCATTTCATAGTATACATCATCAAGTCTGACTGACGTACCACCAGACTGATGAAGGACCAGTTTGAGATCTACCAGTGTAAAGGGACGATTGTAGTGATAGACACAATCAGGTTGAAAGGAAAGAGGTATCACTCTGCCTGAGTCTTGATGGAGGATGAACCATAAGTGCTAGATACCTGGCAAAAGCTTTCACCTAGAGTATTGGCAATGCTCCAGGTATCAGCTACTTCTTGGCCATCAGAGGGTAAGATCAAAAGGGGACAGAATTATATTGCCCACTGACCCTTTGAATCTTGTCCCATATGACTTTGGAACTGGTGGTAGGAGATATGCCAGTTGTGAACTTAATCAAAGATTCCTTCTAGCTTTGATGTCTTACCCACCCAGCATGTGCATGGGCCTGCTGGAAAGTGATGAGGCATGAGAGTGTGAGATACCTATGAAAAGTATCCCAGGCCTGTTTTTGAGCCTTCCGTGCCATGTGGCAGGCAGAATTCCACCACAATGAGGATATCCACGGAAAACATGTTGAGGTTTTAGGAATAAATTGAGCAGCTGCCTGTATAATACAGTCAGTCACTGCTGCCACACGGTTATCTACTGATGGCTTACAGATGATGGCAAGATCAAGTTCTGTGAGAGCAGTTAAAGAAGGCCAATTTGCTTGATCCAGCTTCCACAGCAGCATGTTGGTTGGGTAACACTGACCACGGCCAGAAGATGTACCCAAGGAAATGCCCATACCTGGAACCAAAAGAAGTGGATCTTGGGGTTTGCTGGAATGTATGTTAGGAACAGAAATGGCTTTTAATGTTGATTCATCAATTTTTTTAACTATGGAGATTAAAAGACTTTTTATTTGGTTTGAGAATGGTTATTTTGAAGGCACAAAGAGATCCAGCTGCACTCCCACTATAATAGTGGAATGAAGTGTAGCAACATACGTTTGTAATGAACTGGTGGACAGCAACTTTCGAGCCTCAGGGTAAGTAATGTTTTGAATCTTTTTCAAATGCTGCACCTCTTCTTCTTTCAACCATTTAGGGCAAGAACAAAGTAAGGCGGGTGAGAGCCATTGCAACTGACACAATGAGGGTCTGTTTCACACTCCAGGCATCATGGTCCCTGCCACCACAACAAGCACACGTCAAGGAAGCACAACATGATGTCTCAAATGACCAAACCACTGACACTGGAAACATCTGAGGGTTTAGAATGTATGGCCATACCTTGCAGTTAAAATAACCTGCCTTAATGGTAGTGATGTAAATGTCAGAACAAGGACATTGGTCGGTATTATAATTCAATCTTTGTGAGTGGAGATATGCCTCACTGCAGAAACTTCTTGGGTGGAGAAACCAGGAAGAATCTCCGACTTAGGGATGTTCTTCAAACCCCTCTCAACAATAACTCCTTATGATGAATTCAAAGTATCATGAGGCATAACCTCAATAGGTATATCCCCAATCGTCTTTGAATGCAAGAGGACTTCACTGTGTTGACATGTGGATGTTTCCACAAATACGTCACGAGAGCGAAGCTTCTTCACTGACTTTGGAGAACCAGCAAGTCCCTCTAGACCCTTCTGAATGAAAAAGGGATACATCTGCCCTAAAGGTTTGTTTGAAAGAGAATGTAGAATAAGAAAATGAGGTACAGGTGTTTCAGATGTTGAAGATTGCTGCTCAGAATCTTCAAGACATGGTTGTTTACCTATGGACTGTTTTTCACTATTTTATTTAAGTTTTTATTTGGAGGATCTATAATAAAAAACGAATATTCCAGTGTCTGCTGTTCTCACCCACCATGGATCCCTAAAAGGGGATGCACTACAGTGCCAAACCAAGACACTGCAGCAACACCAGGGTTTCATGAGCACTATACTCAAACACCAGCATCAGATAAAATGTGCACAACACCTGTTGAGAACATCCAACACTGATACTTGGTTTACTCTAGCCCAAGTGGACCAGCCAATTGACTTTAGGGGGCCACCTCAAGGCTGTCCATCTGCAGGAATTCAAGGCCAAAGTGGTGTGTTAGGGTTGGACCCCTCTACCATCAGCATCCTCTCCTCCTCTTCATGGGTCACCATGCGCAGCAAACACGTGGGTGGATGCTTGGATCCTAGAGGAGGCAAACTGAAAGAACAGAAGCCTCCCTAGGAGGTCCCCTCATCACATATAGGAATTCACACCGAGGGGATATGCAATAGGATATACTATAAATCTGATGAAAAGTAAACTTAAAGATGACACAAACAATTTTGAAGATACTAAATGCCTATCTTATCAAAAAAGTGTTAAGAGTTCTAGCATAAAGACAGACTTCAACACTTCATGTAACACGTTCATAAGAGGTTTACGTACAACACATGTAGCTAGCTGGATACATAACATGATTGTGAAGAGAGTCCATTATAAGGTGAGAAAGGTACCATAACTAAGGCATGACAAGTACAAAATCTTGATGAAATTGAAAGGAAAAGCTAAACCTGCATAGCTACAATATTGTAACAACATACTTAACCAGCCAGAGGATGATAAACCTGCACAGCTACAATATTGTAACAACATACTTAACCAGACAAAGGATGATAAACCTGCACAGCTACAATATTGTAACAATATACTTAACCAGTTGGAGAATGAAAAACCTGCACAGCAACAATACTGTAACAATATACTTAACCAGTTGGAGAATGATCTGCACAGCTACAATACTGTAACAATATACTTAACCAGTTGGAGAATGATAAACCTGCACAGCTACAATATTGTAACAATACTTAACCAGTTGGAGAATGATAAACCTGCACAGCTACAATATTGTAACAATACTTAACCAGTTGGAGAATGATAAACCTGCACAGCTACAATATTGTAACAATATATTTAACCAGTTATGGGATGATAAACCTGCACAGCTACAATACTGTAACAATACTTAACCAGTTAGAGGATGATAAACCTGCACAGCTACAATACTGTAACAATATACTTAACCAGTTATAGGATGATAAACCTGCACAGCTACAATATTGTAACAATACATAACCAGTTGGAGAATGGTAAACCTGCACAGCTACAATATTGTAACAATACATAACCAGTTGGAGAATGATAAACCTGCACAGCTACAATATTGTAACAATACTTAACCAGTTGGAGAATGATAAACCTGCACAGCTACAATACTGTAACAATATACTTAACCAGTTAGAGGATGATAAACCTGCACAGCCACAATATTGTAACAATACTTAACCAGTTGGAGAATGATAAACCTGCACAGCTACAATATTGTAACAATATACTTAACCAGTTGGAGAATGATAAACCTGCACAGCTACAATACTGTAACAATACTTAACCAGTTAAAGGATGATAAACCTGCACAGCTACAATATTGTAACAATACATAACCAGTTGGAGAATGGTAAACCTGCACAGCTACAATATTGTAACAATACATAACCAGTTGGAGAATGATAAACCTGCACAGCTACAATATTGTAACAATACTTAACCAGTTGGAGAAAGATAAACCTGCACAGCTACAATACTGTAACAATATACTTAACCAGTTAGAGGATGATAAACCTGCACAGCTACAATACTGTAACAATATACTTAACCAGTTATAGGATGATAAACCGGCACAGCTACAATATTGTAACAATACATAACCAGTTGGAGAATGGTAAACCTGCACAGCTACAATACTGTAACAATACTTAACCAGTTAGGGGATGATAAACCTGCACAGCTACAATATTGTAACAATACATAACCAGTTGGAGAATGGTAAACCTGCACAGCTACAATATTGTAATAATACATAACCAGTTGGAGAATGATAAACCTGCACAGCTACAATATTGTAACAATACTTAACCAGTTGGAGAAAGATAAACCTGCACAGCTACAATACTGTAACAATATACTTAACCAGTTAGAGGATGATAAACCTGCACAGCTACAATATTGTAACAATACTTAACCAGTTGGAGAAAGATAAACCTGCACAGCTACAATACTGTAACAATATACTTAACCAGTTGGAGAATGATAAACCTGCACAGCTACAATACTGTAACAATACTTAACCAGTTAGGGGATGATAAACCTGCACAGCTACAATATTGTAACAATACATAACCAGTTGGAGAATGGTAAACCTGCACAGCTACAATATTGTAACAATACATAACCAGTTGGAGAATGATAAACCTGCACAGCTACAATATTGTAACAATACTTAACCAGTTGGAGAAAGATAAACCTGCACAGCTACAATACTGTAACAATATACTTAACCAGTTAGAGGATGATAAACCTGCACAGCTACAATACTGTAACAATATACTTAACCAGTTATAGGATGATAAACCTGCACAGCTACAATATTGTAACAATACATAACCAGTTGGAGAATGGTAAACCTGCACAGCTACAATATTGTAACAATACATAACCAGTTGGAGAATGATAAACCTGCACAGCTACAATATTGTAACAATACTTAACCAGTTGGAGAAAGATAAACCTGCACAGCTACAATACTGTAACAATATACTTAACCAGTTAGAGGATGATAAACCTGCACAGCTACAATATTGTAACAATACATAACCAGTTGGAGAATGGTAAACCTGCACAGCTACAATATTGTAACAATACATAACCAGTTGGAGAATGATAAACCTGCACAGCTACAATATTGTAACAATACTTAACCAGTTGGAGAAAGATAAACCTGCACAGCTACAATACTGTAACAATATACTTAACCAGTTAGAGGATGATAAACCTGCACAGCTACAATATTGTAACAATACTTAACCAGTTGGAGAATGATAAACCTGCACAGCTACAATACTGTAATAATATACTTAACCAGTTATGGGATGATAAACCTGCACAGCTACAATATTGTAACAATACTTAACCAGTTAGAGGATGATAAACCTGCACAGCTACAATACTGTAACAATATACTTAACCAGTTATAGGATGATAAACCTGCACAGCTACAATATTGTAACAATACATAACCAGTTGGAGAATGGTAAACCTGCACAGCTACAATATTGTAACAATACATAACCAGTTGGAGAATGGTAAACCTGCACAGCTACAATATTGTAACAATACTTAACCAGTTGGAGAAAGATAAACCTGCACAGCTACAATACTGTAACAATATACTTAACCAGTTGGAGAATGATAAACCTGCACAGCTACAATATTGTAACAACATACTTAACCAGTTAGGGGATGATAAACCTGCACAGCTACAATATTGTAACAATATATTTAACTAGTTAAAGGATGATAAACCTGCACAGCTACAATAGTGTAACAATACTTAACTAGTTAAAGGATGATAAACCTGCACAGCTACAATATTGTAACAATATACTTAACCAGTTAGAAGATGATAAACCTGCACAGCTACAATATTGTAACAATACTTAACTAGTTGGAGAATGATAAACCTGCACAGCTACAATATTGTAACAATACTTAACCAGTTAGAGGATGATAAACCTGCACAGCTACAATACTGTAACAATATACTCAACTAGTCAGAGGATGATAAACCTGCACAGCCACAATATTGTAACAATACTTAACCAGTTAGAGGATGATAAACCTGCACAGCTACAATACTGTAACAATATACTCAACTAGTCAGAGGATGATAAACCTGTACAGCCACAATATTGTAACAATACTTAACCAGTTGGAGAATGATAAACCTGCACAGCTACAATATTGTAACAATATATTTAACCAGTTAGGGGATGACAAACCTGCACAGCTACAATACTGTAACAATATACTCAACTACTCAGAGGATGATAAACCTGCACAGCCACAATATTGTAACAATACTTAACCAGTTGGAGAATGATAAACCTGCACAGCTACAATATTGTAACAATATATTTAACCAGTTAGAGGATGATAAACCTGCACAGCTACAATACTGTAACAATATATTTAATTAGTTGGAGGATAATGACTTATTTTTGAACAATGAAATAATAATGAAAAGGGAACTTTGGACACAGCTAGTTATACCAACTGTTTATTTCATTTTTTACATGTGGGGTAGCAAATACATCCAAGCTGTATATGGACATGTGAAAGTCAACACTGATGCTCTGACAAAACCAGTAAGTGAACAATGATCTTTTCACACTGCAATTACTGAATGATGGTCTACGAAAGTGTGGGTTATTTGAGTAAGATAGAGCAATTCTCCCATGAATGATGGTCTAAGAAAGTGTGGGTTATTTGAGTAAGATAGAGCAATTCTCCCATGAATGATGGTCTAAGAAAGTGTGGTTTATTTGAGTAAGATAGAGCAATTCTACCATTATCAGCACACCGTCACCTACTTTTTGAAATGGAACATGTCTATGATGGGTTGGAAAAGGGTGTCTGATTCTGTGAAACCATAATCCTAAATGAACCTCCCTTCAAATATTTTTCCCATCTGAGGAGTTCTTCACACTGTACCTCCCATATAAACTGCAATCACAGAATTATGGCCTATATTTTATAAACTAATGTACACATTATTCTTTCATGTACAGTGAGAAGAAAGTGACCCATGTTAACCCTTACATGCTAACACGTGTATGGTCAGTGAGTGAGAACCAACTGGATGTGTGCTGTTTAACCATTCTGAAATTCAACAATTTCATGTAGAGATTTTCTCAATTTGTAGGATATTTGGAAAAAATATTAAACTATTCCAGTTACAATATATGGTACAAGTTACTTGTTAAACCATGGCAGTAATTTATACACACCGTATCTTAAGTTACACTGACCAATGAGAATCAATTTTTTAAAAGTTTATAAAATTAATTAATTAATATATATAAAATTAACATTCCCTATCTTAATCCTTTATGTAAAATACATTAACTACGAAAACTTATGCTATGTTATCTAGCACAAGATATACATCTACATTACCAATTCACTGTTTAGGTTGGTTTTAGAAGTACCTATTTATCCTAAAAATATTTAATGAAAAAATTATGAAAGGCTATTATTATATTATTTAACAAGGTTGGTAAAATGTCAGTCCACATATAATTACACAAAACACTAGCATCTGAAAAGATACTGTGCAAGATATACCCAAAATTCCAATTGATCAAATACAACTTATCTAGCATCAATCTTCACCTCATAAAATCTGTTATAGAAATAAATAAATAAATAAAACATCCTTACACATTTACTGAAACAGAACAATCGATAACAAATGCGAAACTAGTCTTACCTTTCTGGAGATGAAGGAAGACTCAGTCTCCCATGACTGCCTTTCAGTCTTCCCTAGACCTCTGTGAATTGCTAGTACAAGGAGGAGTCTGCTTAAAAAAATGAGTGAATAACTGAAGTTTGAGTACCCAATTGGACTGATTAACTTTGGCTCACTTAACTGGTATGCAAAAATTAACTTTTTTTGTAATGCATGAGTTGAGACATGTTTAAAGACTGGTTTATTTAAACACTATAATAAATCTCCTTGTCTGTAATTTTAAGGCTTCACTGATAAAGATAAAAAAGCAGAGTTAGAGGAATTTGAAAAACTTTACAACAAAGGATAACCTTTAAAAATGTTACTACCATAAATCATCTAACCCATGTTCCACAAATAGATTGTTACTTTTATTATGATAAAATTGATTTTATTTGTTTTGAATTTCACATAAAGCTACATAAGGGCTATCTATGCTAGCTGTCCCTAATTTAGCAGTGTAAGACTAAAGGGAAGGCAGCTAGTCATCACCAACTCTTAGGCTACTCTTTTACCAATGAATAGTGGGATTGACAATCGTATTATAACTCCCTCCCTGGCTGAAAGGGCGAGCATGTTTAGAGTGACGGGGATTCTAACCCAAGACCCTCAGATTACGAGTCAAATGCCTTAATCCACCTGGCCACGCCGAGCTGATAAACTTGGTAACATAGTAGTTTACAGTGGACAAACTGAATAAAAGTAAATACAAAGGAAAATCTGGTATTTAAAATATGAGTGAGTGAAGCCACTGTAACAATAAAGCTGTTATATAATATCCAATTTTTGTTTTATTCATTGTTAATGTTCTTTAAAGTTTCAATATTCTTAATCTATGGACAAAGAATATAATTTTTGTTACACAACAGTTTCTCACTAAACTGTCACCTTGATAACAGAAGCAAAATTGTTTTTCAAAGACATTAGTTAAAAATAATGTGACCTTCATAGTGATTTGATAAGAATATGCACTGTATCATACTCTGACTATTACACAACCAGACAGTAATCTCCTCTATGTTTTTTTCAACTTTAAATAAGTCTATATACACTGCATTAAATAATAATTACTAACTATAGAATAATTAAATTATATGAAAACAAACATTTAGTAGTATTTTCTTAGCTTTACATACATGCTATTAGTATTACAAAAATCATTAGCAAATTAAATCTGTAAATCATGAATGAAAGTACACCAGCAACAAAAAATGATACAAAATGCTCAGTAAGTAAACCTAGGTATGTTTTCTGTGAATAAAATCTTCATTTGCAAAATTATTTACACCATCTACAAGGTTTAATGTATGCTTCTTAAAGAGAGCTTAGTGTATCCTCTATATAGTTTCAAGTACATGAAATATGGGGATTAATATATGCTATACACAACCATATCCTGAGGTATTAGGGAGTTTCATCACTGATTTGCAGTACAAGCTGATATGGTAATGAATTTTAGTATGCAAATACCCTTAAACATGAAATGACATAACTTCTTGAACATTGATACTGTCAGATCATTGAACTGGTAATAGAACCTGGAAATACTTGGCTCAAAAAGAAGTTAACTTGTGGCTGAAGAAATGGTAGACTGTTTAATAAAAAACCAAGCCTATGTCACCTAAGTAAGCACTGGCAGCCTTCAGTGTCAACTTTTTCCTTAATGTCTATCAGTTGTTGTCTGTAGTTGCTATGTGGTCAGCACACTTAATAACCCCAGAGAAGATATTTTCAATGTTGGGATGGCTGAGAAATGCAGCTGACAGGACTGAATGTGCTATTGGAACACTGAAACTGACATCAATCATGTTAAACTAGATGACTGTTACACTTTTACAAAATCACACTGCATAAATTTTGTTCTGTAGTTTATTTTGTAGTAAGATTTTTAAATAGATAAGACCATTAATTAACTTTTTTTCTTAAATGGTTTACCCTCCAAAACATCAATTCACCACACCCGTCAATACAGCTTTGACAATAGATCACATTTCCTTTATCTGCAGTCCAGGTTGTCAACTTATTATCATTACAGCTAACATCTATGGTAATAACTCCCAAATGCAATAGGAATGTCCCACCTATCAAACAAAATCCAAACACTGATGTTAAATTAGCCATCATGGAAAAATCAAATAAAGTTACAAATCTGAGTGCTTACATTCAAAACATGTAAACTTTTACTGCTTTTTACTGTCTGTAGCCAGTTATTGGAAGGTAGTCACCCTTGGACTTCTTAACGTAGAAAGAAAACCACCCTAGCATTTATACCAGTTAAACTCTCAATATTTACAAAATATATTAAATAGAATTATAATCTTTACAAAATATATTAAATAGAATTATAAACCTTATCTTAAAAGTTCTTATCAACCCTTTCCCTTTCTCTTGAAGATTTATTCAAGTATACCATGGGAATGTTGAGACAATTCCAGCTACTAGCATTTTACTTACAGAAATAAGATAAAGAGGCAGTATTTGATTTGATTGATAAATAACTAATAACATTCTTTTGAATAATTTTATTTGGTATACAAGAATTAAAAGTTCTATTTAACTAGCAAAAATGCTAAAGTGGTTTCAGTTCTTCTTTAAAATATTTACAGGTAACTGCCTTCCCATGACTAGCTATAAACAGTATAAAGTAATAGAAGCTGAGACGTTGTGGGTGTAAACACTCGGATTCGTACACTTCTTTGATTTTTCCATAACAGATAACTACATTAATATCAGTACTTGGATTCTGTTTGATAGATGAAATACCCCCCAGTATATTTGAATACTATTACCAAAGGCATTAACTGCCATGACACTAAGGTGACAGCCTGGATCTATAAAGGTAATGTGATGTTTAACTTCTATTAACAATTCCTGCAATCAATAGTTTAAAAGCTATATATGTAGTGCTTTATGCACATCACACATCCGGACTGCAAGCATACTATATACAGAGGCTCATGGAAACTGTATTTAACTTCATGTACAATACACAGGCATGGTGGTGATTGCTGTAAGACACCGAAATTCCAAAAAGACGTTTTTGATGGGTTACTTCACAAATTATACAACTTACTTCTCTAAACAATTGTCTCCATTGTTTAGCTGATCCTTAAATGCCTTGAACTGAGGGTAAAGGTTAGCAATGTCTGTTGTGTCCAACTGTTGGACTTGTAGGATACGATGCAACACACAACCATCAGGTAGAACGTGGCTAGCTGCACACTCTAACAAACAAGACCCAAAGATATCTGACTACCAAAATGAAATAACAGTGTGTAGAACATTTCAGTGTATGTAGGTTTGTGTAACAAAAATATAAGCTCTAAAATTCCACTGGTGTAAGTATTACCTCTAATAAATTTGTTTACTTATGTTTAATAAACAGACAAAACCAACAACAAAACATGTAATGTGAAACAAACAATTCTGTAAAAGAGCTATGTCTTTCTGCATTACATTTTATATGTAAATAACATTACAGTGTATTTTCTTAACCCCATGTAGGTAGGTTACAAGTGTGTATTCTACAACCTTTCAGACAGTGTTATTTGACATATTATGTATTTCATTCCAAGATTATTAAATATTCATTTCACCTTAAACTGCTAGAAGACATAAAATACCAGATACTGAAAAATATCTCTTAAAATGTGCCTTTTGGAGGTTCTAGAGGTTACACAAATGTAACACTAAACCTGTAGAATGGACAAAAGTATTCTCATATTACACATAAACATCACCTTGTTCTCTGATTTTTAAAGTCTGAGTCAAACTGACAGATATGAATAGAATTACTTTCATTTTAACATGTCTAATTTTTTATGTACAACAGACTTGTATGTTTTATTAAGCATGCTACATTTTGAGAAGTTACACACAGAATATAGCACTGAGGTAAAAACATCTAATATACTATGTTAAAAGTACTGTTAAAGAAAGGAAAAAAAAACAAACAAACAGAAATACAATATCTAAACAACCTGACCAGTGAGTTGCAAGTGAAAAATATGGCATGCTTGTTAGCAGTTTAATGTTGTGAAAGAGATTACTTAGGATAAAGTATTGAAAGCAAACATTGCATTTGTATAGCTTTCTGTTCTTCATAAAAATTAGTTCAACTAGCTGCGAGAATTATGTTAATCTGGCCTTACAACTTGCTGGTTAGGTTGAATTACCCACATTAGAAATGATACAGTCAAAAGTGCATATACATTTCAGAGCCTGTTTTAACGTACTCTGATAAGTAATAAACAAGATAACGCATTTTAATTTAAACTTAAATGATAAAAACATTAAATAGAAACAAAGTTAGCTTTAAAACATTACCACGTAAAATGAAAACAAAGAGTACTCTCATCGTTACATACTTGCTGGGTTTTCCTTGTGGCCAACTGTTTCTCAAAAATATTTACTTTCAATAAATGCACAATATATTACTGTTTTTTTTTTCTCTGAGTCTAAAGGAATGCAACAATTTCCCTGTTTGTGAAGCCGATATCTTCCAATTATGTAAAGATAGTTTTTTTAAAGCAGAACTAAGATAATTAAAAAAATTATTTTAATCTGCCTCTTAAAGCTACTTAATGTGTAAAATAAAAAATTATAGGTTCATACCAGCAGAACAAAGTTTACTTGACTTAACACAGAACTGAAGACAAGGTTTAACAGCTGGCAGAAGTCCATTGGAGGTTATGGCACTAGGGAAAACTTTAAGCAAAGCTTGAATAATCAGTTGGACAAAAGAGTCCATTTCACTGGAATAAACATTAAAAAAGATGATTTGGTACTGAATATTTTTTTCATTTAAATCTCACTTCAAAAACTACAAAATTATAAAATGTAATAACCTACACAATAAACATAATACACACATTACCATGGTGTGGAAACAATAAATATGGTGCAACAAGAGACAATAGATACTTCAATTGAAGTACTGAAGATGTAGATTACAAATGTATCTGTACATTTAACATTTTTCAAGTAAAATATACATAAACAGACATAATCTTAAAATAGTGTAGATCAAAACAAAGTTTCTAAATTTTGGTCATAATATGGGTTATAAATATTCCATCCTGCACAGCACAGAGACTGTTTTTATAACTAAAGTGAGGTTTTTACCAAAATATCTTATTTCTTAATGACAAACATTAGTGTCTATACTTACAACTGAAGATAAATATTTAATAAAATATATTCTTCTCATTTTATTCATTATCGAAGCTCTTCTTGAGTGTAATGTGTATATTATTTATTTATTATTAAGCACAAAGCTATATGATGAGTTATTTGGTTTATGCCCATCACAGGTATCAAAACCCAATTTTTAGTATTATGAATCCTAAGACCATTTAACCAATGGGAGAAGGTAGTGTCTGTTTGAATAACTTTGGAATAGCACCTTTATTTCACACTTTTACAGCTACATTTAACTGGAAAGCTCATTTAAAGATATATATATACATCATTCAAGTATTCAGTCTAGTACACAACCTTAATATGTTAACACACATTAGTCCCATGGACGTGAAATTTGTAAGACTAAAATTAATCAGTTTTATCATGTGAAAATTATCACCATAAAAATGTGATTGAGCTAATGATCATACTCAAACTAATATAAATTAAACCACAACATTCCATTAATGCCTCAACTGTTATTGATATACTTTATATGTGCAAACAGACAAAACTATTTTTAATTCTATACATGAACATTACCTTCTCGTCTACAATTGATACTATGTATATCACATGTGTCTATGAATCACATTACCTATTCTCCTTCAGATGTATTACTGTGACAAAATGTATCAAATTTTCTCATACAGTTTGAAACATCTCAAGCTTCACTTGATTGATTATTTAGAAAAACCTGGCAGGACTCAGGAGTGTGCAAACTGTGCTATTACTTTTATTACCAGTTCATTGCCTTTTTAAAAGTGTTAATATAAAGACTGTTTTCCATCCTTAGAATTGATTTACTTAGAGCCACTAATAACAGTGAGAGAGGCATGCCTGGTTTATTAAAAAAAAAACGTTCTTTTCTTTTCAGATAAACAAGCTTACTTTTATCTTTAATAAAATTACAAATTTTGATTTCATGACAAAAATATGACTATTGGTACTCACTTTTCAGAGTTATGAAAAAAGTCAGAGAAGACTGCTGTCAAACTTCCTTTTTTTTCTCTACTGTAAACTATTTCTTGGTCCTAAGACAGTGGAACAAATAGTTCTTGCATAAAAATCAACACTAGCAAAATAAAAAGTTTACGATAGTTGTACTTAGGGTTTTTTTTAGAAACATTTTTTTATACATGTATAAAGTTTTTAAACTTGTGTCTGGTTCATGTATTAGGTTCATTATGAATCAAACTTGGCTACCAGTAGGCTTTGTCTGTCATTTGCTTTTATTGTTTCCTTTATATGAAACTCTACACAAAGCTATCCATATATAGTCATTTTTCCTAATTTTTGAAATAATTATTTCATTAAATAATAGTATTTGACCCTCATTCTTAGAGAACACTTACAACCTCAAAGTGCAGGGTGCATTTTGTGCAACAGAGAGATGTAAACTGTGAATCCTAAAATCTATGTGCGAACAACTAAACCGTGCTTTGCCCCCTAGTGAGGGTAATCAGCACTAAAATCAAGATTGTTAGAATAAATGGTTAATTCTAGAAAGCTGAGGACAAATCCTTGTAAATTTAACATATTTATATACAAATTTATAATCTAAATATAATAGAATGGCATATATAACTTGAAGGTAGGCCTTGAATAAAGTACAAAATACAATGTTAGACAACTGTACTTGAAAAACAATGTCACACTTCTAATTATTACTAATCTATTAGTTACTTCATGATACAACTGAAATAATACATAAATAGCCCATGATATGAGGATAGGTGGTTATAATTCATTATAATGCTTTTTTAGAATTGTTTCACAAATGTTATAAGACTGGATTGAATAAAGAAATGCACAGTAGCATCTGGATGTGCAAATTTAAACTTCTTAAAAGTAGTTTTGGTTTTAATAATAGATTTTGTCATAAATCAGCTGTGCAGATTTCAAAAATAATATTCATTTTTTCTATCACGTGGGGATTTGCTTATGAATTTGAAAGAAAAAAACTCTTACTTAATTCAAAGTTACAACAAATTTACCACAAATATAACAGAATATGTTTGGGTTATTTACACAACCTCTTGTTGCAAACCCCTAATTTTAGCATTGTAAACCCGTAGACTTACAGCTGTACTAGCGAGGAACTGGAGGAAAATGGATATCATTTTCAAATTTAGCTTACAGGAATTACTATAAAACATGTGAAAATTTCAAGGCAATAAAACTACTGCAGACCTGTGTAATGTACAATGTATAGTGTATGATAACAGTCAACTGTATAAAGTGACTACAGTAACCATGAAAACATTTTTCTATTATAATAACTTACAAAATTAAACTGAATTATCTGATATGAAGCACAAATCTTAACATGTTTTCTTATAAGTAATTCAGATTACTGAGAAAATATCTCACCCGGACAATTCTCAGGTTATTCTGGGGAGTTTTAAAAAGATTCTGAATGGCTACCTTCATACGATTAGGACATCTAGGAAATAAAAATAACAACGAAAACACACATTATTAACACACAAATCTTTGGTAAAAATATACTCTAACATCCAAGCTAGGCCTGGTGTAAAAACAATGGTATGATGTAGTGCAGTGAACCTGATAAAAAATACACATTTTTTCTTACAAGAAACTTTAACTGAGCTAACTTAGAAAACATTATTAAAATTATTTGTAGCTGTTCTGTGATGTCACTTTAAAAAGAGCTATTCTAACAGTCATGAAACTAGTGTGTCACTAATTCACTGACTGGCCACATCACTGGCAAAGAATTGGTTGATCCATTAACAACAATTAATACATAAAATTTATAAATGAAATCAGGCCAAGAACTTTCAAAAGGGCTACTGATAACTGTTTTACATTGTCAAACAAAAAGTTACACACTGTTAAGCTTCAGGCTTTAGGGAAAAAAAAACACCTTTATTGTAACTTAAGTTATTTCTGTCTTAAAATTTTTATTTATGACATAACAACCTGCCACAAACACAGAAATAAACTACTATAAAAATGAAAATAAATACAAATAATGTATCTTCAGAGAAATAATACTTGTAAAGGGTAAGCTATTTCAGTATTTTCATTTCAAAACTGATTACATGAATCTGAAATCCATCAGTTTACATGCTTTTAAAAAGAAAAAAAGAATTTTTTTTTCAAATACTGGATGAGCTATGTGTTGAAATGTATTTCTGCTTTTAGAAGTGTTTATTAATTGATTTTAGCATAACTTTTATGAAGCACTACAGTACATACCAATACTTTATGATTTTTGATGTTCTTTATCAACAACATTTCAAACAGTGATGCTATTACAGTGAAAATAAACCTATTCAGAACAAATAAGCATGTGCTACTAATAATACTTGAAAATATCAAGATTATACAAATAAGAACTTTATTTTAACAAGATAATCAAGGATTTACTACACATTAAAATCTCACAAAAGAAGTGAAACTACTGACATCTTAATAACATCTTTTAATCCCTATAACCCTTCAAAGTTCATGTCATCAATTTCAATACAAGTTTGTAGGCTTATATTCAAATTTTATTGTACTACTATTTTATGTATGTATGTCAATATGTTTGGTATTAAACTGTTGATTATAAATCAAATTTTAATATTATACATTATTTAATTTCTTAATTTAAAAGTAAATATAAAGAAACCTAAAAATTTACTAATGTGTATCACCTGGTAAGTTGAATGCAGCACTGGTTCACATTAGATGTTTCTAATGTACAAAGTCTATAGTTTCTTAAGAATTGTAAACTCAAATCACCATTACTTACAAGCTAGAATATAATCCTAATGTTTCTATTTGTTGAGGTATTGCTACATTTAGTGAACCCAACACAGTAGCCCCACCCATTTCTTTACATTTTAAATGCTTATGTACACCTACAAGATGTTTGAATAACCAATCATATCTTTCTAGGCTCAAATACAGCTTCCTTACTAAGTCTGATAAATTATAGTGGATATCTCTGGGATTTATATAGTAATTTTTTAGTTCAAAATGCATATATTAAAACCTAAAAAACATTATGTTGTTTTATGTTCTCTATGTGCCAAACTTGATAAGGCTTAGCAAATTATGGTAAGCAGCAATTGGATACAAAGTTCATAACTAGAAGAGATAATTGTTTTCTATACTTCTTTATTTACTGTTGTATATTTAAAAGAAAAATACTGAAATTTAAGAACTTGTTTGTAAATACTAGTATTGTATATACATACATAATGCATTATAAACAAAATGTGACAGTATTTTACAAAATAATGGTCCATCAGTACACAGCCAAGATAGGTTACTTTTTAAAGGCCACTTTTATATTACTGGATACAGTAATATTACCATACATGTTTCTCACCATTCAAGTTTTATAACAGAAGTCAAACACTGCTGAAAGGTTAATAATTTTAAATAAAAAGCTTTACATATGTAAAATGTTGTGAGATTTAAAATAGTTATACTAAATATCTGTGGTTCTGTGTTATAACTTGCAGTAATCCTAGAATGAAGTATAGCTTACATCTATTTCCTTTTTTTTTACTGTGATTACAGTCAGTCAAATTGACCAAATCCATACAAAGATATAAAAGCAAAAATAACAAAATATAAGGTGATTTTTCTGAAAAAAATGTTTGATAATTATCTGGAGGATATTAGAAGTTTAGGGAGATTTTGCATGTGTAATATGATAACTTTCTGATGCATAGAAATATTTTAAATTGTAAAATCAAAATTACTTTGTATGTTGGGTAGTTAACATTTGAAAATAAAAAAGAACAAGTAGACAGTTAATTAAAAAATGTTCAACTCTATTAAAATATGTGATACTTTGTGTATGATTGTCTCTTGTAATATGCTGATACTTTGTGTATGATTGTCTTGTAATATTTGCTGATACTTTGTGTATGATTGTCTTGTAATGTGATACTTTGTGTATGATTGTCTTGTAATGTGATACTTTGTGTATGATTGTCTTGTAATATGTGATACTTTGTGTATGATTGTCTTGTAATAGCTGCTGATACTTTGTGTATGATTGTCTTGTAATATCTGCTGATACTTTGTGTATGATTGTCTTGTAATATCTGCTGATACTTTGTGTATGATTGTCTTGTAATATCTGCTGATACTTTGTGTATGATTGTCTTGTAATATCTGCTGATACTGTTCAAAATATCAAGATATGTGTACATTTCAAAAAGTTACAATATAACTGCTTTATGGGAATACAGGCTAGATGGAATCTACTCATCCAAGTTGCTGTGGGAAACTATTGACAATTTCTCATTAATGACTTTTGTATTACCCTAGAAAACAAGTTACCATATGAAACTGATGACATCTTATCAATAACAATTTGTTTTAGAAACTCCAAAAAACAACCATGTGAAACTACTGACAATAGCTTTGTGTTAACAACTTTCCTGAAACCCTATGAAACAAAATGTTGTGTGAAACTACTGAAAACATTTCCCATTAATAACTTCAATTAAAGACCTGCTCACTATTGATTTTTGTTTGGTTTTAAGCACAAAGTTACACATGCTGTGTCTGTTCTGTAGGGATTGAAACCTGACATTTAAATAACAAACTATAAAACCTTCTACTTAGTTACTTGGAGCCTCACATATTTCCTTCATGAGTGCTATACGTCTAACATGGAGTTTACTCTTTCCTTACTTTGGAGTTTATTTCCATAGCTATATAAATGAATTCTTCATCATGCAAACGCACATGACAGTTCTTTCAATCTTTCTAAAACACTCGAGTTTTTTTGTATTCTTTCATTAAAAAAAAGAAAAACTGAACTAAGAAGGGAAGAAGGTAAATTTTGTAACACTTTCATTGCGTGCAGAGACACAGCAACTGTAACACCTCTGACTGAGTTTTTTAAACACAAAATTTCAATCACAGCAAAATTGTCAAAATTAAAAAAAAATGAAAGCATCTTTACAACAATGTTGCTAGTTGTCTTTTCAGTTGTAATTCATTAAAAGTTCCAGTTATTAAATATCCATTTAACTGTGTATATATGAAGGATTGTTTGTTAATGAAAATTCACGTCTTATCAATGACAAAATTTCCAAACTACATATCTCATGCACTAGACATGTTTTAAAATATCTAAAATTCAGAATACTTCCAGCCTACAGCCTCATTACAGCACCTTTTGGGAAATATTTATAACCTTATGTAGGCTCTTTCTTTAATTAAAGCTTTGGGTAGAGAAGAGGTTACCCGTTTAAAAGTTTTAGTGCACTAGGCATGTCATTAACGTTTTGTCAATAGGTTTGTGTTTTTTCAAAACACTGTTTTTTCGATGATATGAATATTTCTCTTCTACCTTTCTACAAAGTTGTATTATAAAGGTGGGTTATAGATAAGATTTTTTACAATATTCTGAATGTGAAATTTGGGTCCTTCCAAATAACTAGGCCTAGTTCTAAAACAAGTTATCCATAATACCATAGTAAACCCTGAAAACAAACAAACAAACTGAATAAGAGAGATGTGAAAAAATGCATTAAGAAACTATATAAAACTATTGTTTTATTCTTCACATACTGATTAGGCTTAGAGTTCAAGAATGGAGCAAATGTGCACTAGACTACTTTGTAAATAAATTACTTCAGGGAAGTTCAAATAGGGTTGTAGTTGGGATTGTTCAGATATATGCAATTTGTTTTACTGCTTATAAGAAGTAATATTCAAAAGTTTTGCACTGTAGAACAAACAAGCGAGTTGTAACAGTTAAAGAAATTTTACAAATCTGGAAAATAAGCTTGAAAGTCATCTTCTGATTCCAAAGATAAAAGTTAAGTACACATTAATAATCAAGTCTACCAATACTTTTTACTGTCAGAATAGAAATTAACATGGAGATGTACTTTTACATTTTAACTATTTCAAAAGTGTTTACATTATAGAAAAGATTAATCTAATATACCTTTAGCACTAAAGTGTATTTGTTAACATTAAACTTAAAGTATAAACTTAAGCCTTATAAACCATTCCAAGATGAAACACTCCGTACATTGTACATTATAACCTGCATTCTTTTACTTACCCACTAAACAAATCCAATGGACAATACTGACTGATAGAGGGTTTGGTTCCTTTTTTTACCTGTATAAACCATTATAAAAATAACATTTTCAGTACTTTCTGGGGGATATACTTTCTTCATCAACTGAAAAAACAGTGCAACCTAAAAAACTCAGTATATATTTAACATACTTTTATTTTATCGGTGATCATGTTATAGAAAAGATTAAAATAATGTATTTTTTAACTATAATCACATTACAGATAAAGGTTAAATTAATGAACCTTTCTAATGGTCATCACATTATAGAAAAGATTAGAGTAATGCACTTGTTTACAGTGATCACATTATAGAACAAACAGAACTACACCCATTTTAACAAATGAATATTTAAAAAATTAACAGCTAACAGCAATATGACTCGTAGATTGACCTTAACCGTTCATGCTTCTGATTTCCTTAAACAGGCTTTTCAGGTAATATTTTTAACCTGAAGAAAACAAATTTTCTTAATATCTACAAATAAGCTACATCCCTCATACCTACTTAAGAATGTCACAGGGTTTAACTGATGTACATGTAAGCATGGTTTGAATTTAATTGTTGTTCAACGAAACTTAAAACTTCGTACAACCAACTCAAACTCCTCTGACGTCTGACGAACGAACAGCGTCTTAGAATAAACCCTTACTCAAACCGGCATCACAGTTTACTGTACACTTATTCATGTACACATGTAATGTTGACTCCAATCTTGAACCAATATTACTGGTAAATTCCCTAACTTCCAATATAAAAAATTATCTTTTTCTATATTTTTTTTTTTATTCGAATAAGATTGTTCTTTGCACAAGTGAAATGTTGGTACAATTCACCAAAATGGGCTGAATATATTAGAAAAAGTTCACATTTGTGATTGGCTAATAATGTTGTTTTACTCACTATTGTATTTTCAGTTATAGTAAACTGTTCTCGTTACTTTCTATGATTATATTAAGTTTTCTTGGTATACTGTATTTATATACATGGTACACATCATTTTTGCTTGCTTATTCAGGAAAGCACAGGCTCAGGCTGATCCAAATTGTGTAAATTGTTATTTACACAAGTCAACAAAACATTTTATGTACAGAATTGTAAACATTTTGAAAAAAACACCTAAATGATTTCTAATTAATTCATGATGACTGACATATTTATTGTTAGTTTCAAAAATCTACATACTCTTTCCACTATACAATCACACATTTTGATGTGCACGTGAAAGAAATTATGACCACTTTAAACACATGCATATATAAAACGCAAGTAGAGATTCAATTCAATACCGATCTTAGCTGCAAAGCATGGTAACCTACTTCACTTGACCTCAGGATAAAGGAAGGTATTTAATGCAACATAAGTCAACCTTTCAAACAGTCTAACATATAGCACTTACTTTATAATGCTGAAGAAGACAAAATCTACAGATCGATGCTTTGATTTTTTGGTCCTTCGGAAGAATCTCCAGAGGAGGCAAGAATCCTTGTTTTGCCTATCAAAAACAACTTTGTTTCTCAGATACTCTCAACAGTGTTACTGGATGTCATCTTTTGTGATAAAAGTCACAACAAAACTATAGTCTTCACTGGAATATATGAGAGAGATTATCCGAACTACTTAGAATACATGAACAAAAGTGCCTGTTACTAATTCACACAGCTTCCGGCTTCGATGCGTAAATCACCTTACGGGCTATTCTACACTTTGAGCATGTGACAAAAATGTGAACATTATGAAATAGTTTTTCATTGTAAAAGCATACTGATGAACTATCCATCTTGTAGTATTTCTCTAATTAAAAGTTATGCAAAAGTCAATTCTAAGAGAAAACACAATGAAGTTATCAGAAATTGTGAGTTTTATATTACCACACCCTCAGAGATAACCATCAAAACTAAGAATTACCTAAGTTTTATCATACTGCATTGATATGATGAGGGACAAAGCAAGAACATAACACTTAATAGATTTTTATATACTGTAATGCACCAATGTAACACTTATAAAGTCATTTCAGTATACTTTAATATACCAACACAACACATTAAGTCATTTGAGTAGACTCTACTGCAACAACAATCTGTAACATCTACTCTCTCTATTCACCTAATTATTGTGACAAACACAAATATGTCAGCTGCTCCAAAAAGCAAGTTTTCATTTTAAAGGTTATGTAACCATTATTATAATCCTTAATCTTAAACTGAAGGTATTAAAAAACAAAACAAAAAAACTTAATGGTTTTTTTTCCCGGTTTATATTTATAAATTATGCCATCTATGACCATAGTTGGTGATCTTATTATTACTTTGAAATAAAACTGTTTCAACAAATTTACATGTCCATTATCTATCACCAGTGTCTCTTTGGAAAAATATATAACCTTCTGCTACATTTAGTACACATAAACACACAATGTCACTACCAATTTTAACTAAAATTCAATGATCTGTTTCACTTCATATAGTTTGTTTCAACAATGAATGAAACACACATATGTGTGGATAAAGATATACAAATTTCTGTTTTACCTTTATTTCTACTCCTATAACTGGTCCCTCAGAGGGAAGGTAGGGGAACGTAGGTGGAAAGGTGCAGTAATCTTGTAAAACAATTGCTGAAGTTGGTGCTTCTGGAACCAATTTCCACACCCTGTAGTCTGAGATAGTAACAACATTGGTGTTCAGGTTAAAATAGTACAGTTACTGAACATTATACATTTACTACTAGTAAGGTGCACAGTTACTGAACATTATATATTTACTACTAGTAAGGTGCACAGTTACTGAACATTATATATTTACTACTAGTAAGGTGCACAGTTACTGAACATTATATATTTACTACTAGTAAGGTGCACAGTTACGTGACGTAAGTTTATTGACTAATGAACAACAGTTAACACATTACGGTATAGTGGTGCAATTGGTTAAAACAGATGACCTCTCTAGGTGGGCTTCAGCCCCCATTTGGAGAAATTACAGTATATTAATATTTTTGTTAGTGTATTTAATAGCAGTGTGATGAAAGAACATAAGACATCTTACGGCTATCAGTAAGGAATACCCATAAGAAAATGTTTATGAATACATTTAAGAACACACAAGAACTTCTGTTATCCTAACCTTTGGTCATACACTCAATCTGTTACAATGTTCAATCACTGAATGATAATAACATTAGATGCTATTGGTTTTGTTTGGTTGACAGATTTATATTCAACATGACGCTTCAACAAATGATACAGTAGTTTCTTTAATACTGTCCATTACTATATTCTGCTTAGTTATCTGATCTCAATTTTCACAAAGTTACAAATTCAAAAGACACTGCTAACACTTCTTCACGAATGTAAGGTTTAACTTAAAGCTTTTGGTTAGAAACTTAGAATGCATTGTACTATTAACTTTTTGTGACTCATTCATATATTTTTTTGATTTACAGTATCTATGAACACACATGGATAAATAAAACACAAAGAACTTCTTTATAACATAAAATGTTATACAACAATAACAATTTACATGAAGAACAAAACTAAAATTCTTTACCTGGTCTTTGTCCTTCCATAATTTTGTTCAGTGTTCTGACATCTTCTACTGACAAATTTACTAAGTTCTAAGTGACATAAAAATAAACAATACAGAAAAAAAAAACCCATCAGAACAGTGTTTTATATGCAAAAAAAATATTGTTACATTCTTAAAAAATTCCATCTTTAAAAATTTCAAACAATATTATAACACGTTCCTTTTCTGAATAACATTTTGTTAAAGATACAGTAGTTTAGGTGTATGAAAAAATGTGTTAAATTAGTGATAAAACTGAAAAGAAAAACTAACTCTTCCTGTGTAATTCAATACTAATACATAAAAGTGCCTAATACAAGTTTTAAATAAAACAGTCACTTGTATAATAATATCTTTATGTGCAACATTAACATTTGCCAACTCCAAGTAGTCTATAAACTAAAAAGTTGATAATTTCTTTTTTTTTACTTGTCAGTATTATCAAGTATAAATAAAAAAGCTATGTAATCTTATCCCATGAACAGTCTGATAACCAATCATCTTATCTTTCGGAGACTGTTTCGTAAAACCTATAGCTATACAAATAAAATCATAAATATATCAAAAACTATCTGGAGTACTCCTACCTTGGATGGGACTTACGTAACTTAATGATTAATGAAAGGATGTCTTATGACATGAAAAACTGCTTCCCTGATAAGTAACTCTAAAAAACATAAAAATGTCCATAAATACCACAAAATACAAAAACTGAAAATGTGTAGGACCTGTTCATGGACCCAACAAAAGTTCATTTTAAATTTGGTGAAGATCCATCAAAAGGGGTTGAAGTAGTGATAAAAACTGCAAAAAATGCCCATAAAATGGAAAATCTGTATATATTTGTCCATGAACCCAACAAACCTCCACACCAAATTTGGTGAAGATCCATCTACAGGAGAGGAGGTTGTGTTAAAAAAAATGCAAAAATGAAAATTTGTATCTTTCCATGGACCCAATGAGCATCCACATCAAACCTGGTGAAGATCCATCTACAGGGGGCAAAGTAGTGTACAAAAATACAAAAAAAGAAGGAAAAAAAAAAAAAGAGACAAAACTGTACATTTGTATGTACACCAGCATGGGCCTAATGAACCTTCATACTAAATTTGGTGAAGATTTATCCATAGCCTGAGAAGTTGCTACATGAACAAGCAACAGATAATCTATTATATTTTTAAGGCTACGCCTAGAAAAAAATTATTAACATAGAAAACAAACTTGATAAGTATATCTTTACATAATCTCTGGTGGTATCACAAAAAGTTTAGGTGTAACCACAGATAAGTAGTAAATTTTATCAAGGTTACAAATTCTAATGAGTGAAGAAAACATCTTTCAACTTACAGGACAGTGAAGGAAAGCTGGGCTCAGTAAGGGCTTCATCACAGTATGTACAAACTCCACATATCTCCATAATTTATCTGACACCTCCCTCTTCGTGCTTTCCTTCTTCAAAATTCAATGAAAAAAAGAACAATAAACGTCTGGAAAGATTTTCCATAAAATCTTATCTATCTCATGAAATGCCAATTTTGTAACCAGCAGAAAAAGAATTACTGATACTTCATACGTCACACAATAAAACTAACAGCCATGTAAGAATGCAAAATCATGCTTTGTGAACACAAGAATTTTATGGAAGTTTGAAATATGTAAAACTAACTCTTTTCACTTAGAAATTCCTCTTATCACAATAATAATCTCTTACCTCATTTTTCTCACTCTTCAACAGCCTTAACACCTTTTTTTCCTAGAAAAAACAAAGAAAATGCAAATTTTATTAAAATATGCATACATATAATATGAATGAATAGGATAAGAGAAAATCTAAATCATGGAGCATTCCTATTCATCAACAACAGAAAAGATCTGAAGCAGCTAACCTAAATAAAATGTAAATGTTTACATGAATTACTGATCCACCAAGTTTGTATAGTATTTTTGCACATCATTGGACAAACCATTTAATAACCATATTATTCCTAAAGAGGAATATTTCCCAGAATTTCAAGTTGTCATTTTTGTATCCTTATACCTGTAGCCCATTTAGAAGTCAGAATCTAACTGATACTTTCATAACTCAAATGATTTCAAAGAAAGTATCATTCTAGTACCTTTTCTACAGTCTTATGCTGTGACTTATTTTATTTTTAATTTTTAAATTTCCAGCTGTTAGCTTTCTTCCATACAGTCACATTTCTTTTTACAGAGACAGTATTCCCATGTACATGGAGCAAGTCAGCTGCAAACAGTCATATCCCATATGCATTATTTTACACTTCTCAACATAAAAATACAAAACAATACCTTTCAGAATAGGTTCACAATAATATAATTCATTTCCCAGATAACAGACATTAAATAGCATTCTTGATAGACAATAATAATGTATAACCTATGCATTTCAATCCTAACAATAAACTTCCTCAAAAAAGTTGGTCAAATATTGAATTAAAAATAATAATATATATATGGAGAAAATGGTTGTCTGAAGATATGAACATTAACAAGAATTTATTTCAATTATTTTAAGGTATACAATATTTTAGGATAGAAATAGGGTCTTTGAGGGGTGATAACAGAAAACTTGTATACGATAATTACAAGACGACTGGGTAATTAAATCCTATATTTTGTTCAATTTTTACATACAAAAATTTAAGCAATATTCCTCACCATGAACTAGACGGAAACAAAATCAAACCATATGATCACGTTAAATCTGATTTTGTTATCAAAAGATTAGGAAGTTTGAAAGAATGATAAAACACCTAATATAAACAGGGTGGTTTGACTTTACTTTTGTGTACAGATATGGAGAAAGCATTACAATAAGGGAAGATTTGATAAATATTTGAATTATAATAAAACATTTATCGGGTTGTGAAGCCCAAATTTACCATTGGGCCACTCACTGTCTTCAAACGCTATGATAGTTGCTATGTAACCCTGAAGAGAGGTAGTGTAAGTAACAAGGCTTATCTACACTGTAGTGCATATACATTTTTTATTATATTGTAGAACCAATACCTGCAAAGTACATACTTAATTTTACAACATCAAAACATATACTTATCAAATTGCTATGGTTGATGGGTCTATCATGTTATTTAAACTATAAGTAAATAAAAATATTTTAGTGAAACTACAAACAGCATGTTCTTTCAAATGCTATATAGTTTCATCTGCTGTCAAACTACAGTTTCAAGGTTAACACAGACAAATTATGTACTTGTTTTGTTTTACCCACACATGGATACCTGTTTTTATAGCATGTGTTTGCTTTACCCCAAATTACAATTATAAACTGGCAACAGATCTCCAGTAAACTCTGTGATGCATATTTCAAAATTAATGGGACATGCAACACTGGATGACAAATGTAAGTCAGATCACTAGCACATTCTACCATCAACTCAGTGCACGCTCACTGTCTAGTCAGCTTAAGCCAGAACACTGTCACATTCTACCATCAATCCAGAACAGGGTTGATATTAAAAACAGCTTCCAATACAGTATCACTGAAAGATAAAACAAGATATTTTTACATCATGTCAATTTTGTTAGAAAGATTAAGAAGGTTACACTCTTGATGTAATTTATAAACATAAAATTGACATTAAATATGGAGACACCTGTAATACCATTTTTCTTCACACGAGATTTTGAAACCAATAAAAATTGTATACAAAATAAATAACAACACTAAAAAAATAATAAAAACTGCTTCATTAAAGAACTATGTAATTTCAACACCTCCAAGGTCACTTGAAACTAAACGGTTTTTCATAAAGAAAGTTAAAAATTTGAGGATCTCCTAGGCTTGTTGACCTTTATTTTGCCAGAAGGCAAAATGAGACTTAACAAGTTAGAGTGAGTTTCTCTAAATTAAAATCTTCTGATAGTTTGTTTCACTGACTGTGGTTTTGAATAACTTCTTCACTACACCTTATACTGTATATAATAAAAAAAAACATTATTTTAAGCTAGGCAATACCTTACTCTATTTGATTGTGTTAATTAGATTAATTAGAAGTGATTATTTACACACAGTTTTGATAAATAGATAATCAATAACACATCCTTACAATTTCTACCAGCTAGCTCCAACACGGATAGAAATGTAAAGCAATTTATATGCAAAAACGACTCGTTTGGGTTGAGAAAATATTTTACATATTCACATATTTTACATATTTTCTCAACCCAAACGAGCCGTTTTTGCATATAAATTTCTCAACAAGTGGGTTTCTCGACATCACTGAGAAATCTAAAGTATTTACACAACAGTATCTTCCATAAGAGAACTAAGAACACACAAAAGTAGGCCATTTGGCTTAACTGAGGTTATGTGTCCATAAAAATAAAACAACAAAGATTCAAAAAGATAAAAATACAATTTTCTTTGTTCGTAACATGAAACCTATTTACATACACATTATTATGATTAAAATATGTCTACAGCTGTTACTTCGGTTTAACTCCCATACAATAACAAAAATACATCACCTACTTTGCTATATCATAAATAGTTATTTTACAGATTAGTTATAGAGAAGGAACTTGTACAAAGTTATATAATAATTGATAATAAGGATGCAGTTATTTCTCAAAGTAGTTTTTCATAACATTTAAACATTTCTTTTTAATAACACCGCTTTTAGCCTTAAAAAAAAAAAAAAATATTAATAGGATAATTTTACTTTTCTTTTACCCACTGAAAGCTTTATTGTCCTACTAATACAATATAATGGGTCAGTCCATACCAACTTGCCCTGAAAAATGAACTTTTCCCAGTTCATATCATAGATTTTCTTGAAAATATTCAGGCAAAAATTTCATTTTGACTTATTCAGCCATTAAAAATCCTAAAACTGAACTGCATTGCTAAGTAAATCAAAATAAAATTTTTGCTTACATTTGCTAAAGAACATTTATGGCATGAACTGGGAAGTCCTTGGTGAGATGGCATAGAATGACCGTTATGTAAACTTTGTGCCATCTCAAAAAACTATTTTCTAGATCATTAATTGATACAGCAATTAGAAAACTATGGGCTACAACATCTTTTAAATAACTTTTTGAAAGATTATTAGTATATTCTAGTCTTAAAAAACAAATTATTGAAGATTTTGGGTAAAATGTATGAAACAAAGCTCTTATCCACTAATTTTGCTGTAAAGTTTTTTAGGCATTGTTAAGTGTAAAGTTATACCATTTCAATAAACCACAGTTAGCACATGAAATGTTGTTGAGAGATATTAATTACTATTAATACCAGTCCAGACCATGGCAAATATTAAATATAAGGTTTAAAAACACTATTATAACATTATAAATGTATATACCATTAAACTGCTACTACCAATAAGATAAACCTCTTGAATGTTTAAAATAATAATAATAATTTTATCACAGTGCGAGTCTGTTTTTTTAAAAAGTTATTAGTTAATACCACTAGTACAATTATTACCGTACTAGTTTTACAAGTTATAACTGTGAAGGTGTCAGTCCCAGTGCAACAATGCTAGTAGAAATATACAACGTTTGTGAAATTTGAAATTTCATTTCCAACCTCAAGCATAAAGTAATGCATATGGAGGTACAACAAAAAAAAAAAAAATGCAAAATTTTGTAAATCTGATCATATAGCAAAATAATTAAACAATTTCATGCTTCGTAACGATATGGTACATTCTGGTAACAATTTACGACAAACTAAAAGTGCACCTTGTAATGTTAAGCCTAAACAGAAATCAAAAGCTCTCTGCAGAGGATACCGGTTCTTCACATCGAAAACAACATATTATCAAAATTATATTGGTTTTTTTTTTCCTAAATACAGTTAACATATGCTATATATCAACACGTGAAAGAGAAAATGGTGGGTAAGAGACATCTATACTTTAAATTTTATCAATACACTCTTCCTTTAAAATGTAAACTAAAATCGTTATACCTGAGAATAAGAAATGTTTCACAAATGCCTACTCTGTTAATTAATAATATCACACTTAAAGCTGATAAATAGCCGTAAGTTACTGCCCTTACCTTAAGTAATGCAATTGCAACTGCAGCATTACCTTCACCCCGGTACTTGCAGTTCGTAAGAGAAATTTCTAACTCATTTCGTTCTTTATGGTCTTTCTGACATATGGAATTACATTTTGAAAAATACCCAGCCATAAGAATGCTCTAACACTAGCCTTCATCACAAACCTGTCCCACTTATAAAGTCAATGATCAATAACATTTCGTTCATGAAATACATCTGTAAACTTAATGTTGCACCAATACGTTTTGGATTTGTTGTGGCAACAGGCACATGCTTCTTCTACGTAAAGCTTAAACATAAGCAACGTTACGTGTGAAAAAAAAAGGAACGGTTGAAACTTCCCTAAACCGAATTTAGCTCTCAACAACTATCTAAACCGAAAGTTGAGCAATAATAATTAACATACGATTCAAGTATGATTGCAAGAGAGTTTTGCGATAATTATGCGTAGTAAATTACTTAAGTAAAGTGGAAAATTTTAAAATTATGTCAGAAGCAGCTGTCTCGATGTATTTTATTGCCAGCGTAATTATAATTTATATTCGGATATTTCGTTATTACATCAGTGTAGTTCTTAAAAGAAAATAGAAAAGTTATATGTTATAAGTGCCATAAAATAATCCAATAAAAATGTAATGTGTCAAAATATTGTTCACAGTGGTGTTACTTATGTTAAAAACCTAAACATCACGTGGCATATTTTAACAAAATATAGGAAAAAAATTTGCATGTTTTTAACTGATTACTTGTTTGGAATTAAGCACAAAACTATACAAAGGGCTATCTGTGTTTTACCCACCACGGGTATCGAAACTCGGTTCCTAGCGATGTGAGTCCGCAGACATTCCGTTGTGCCATTGGAGGGCATATGCTGTTTGAATTTCGAGTACCCCAAAGTTTGGCTATCTGTGCTGTGGCCACCACGGGTATCGAAACCCGGTTTTTAGAGTTGTAAGCATTAACAGTTACCGCTCAGCAAATGGGTACAAAAATAAAGAATATAGTAAAACTAAGACACAGGGAAACAGAACCATAAACTTAATCTTCTGTATAGGAATATTTCAAATGGCGACTCAATTTGAAAGACATTTTCCCAAAATTATAGTTCTGCTAACATACCACAGCTACACAGACACTGTTTGAAGATGTTATTTAAAACAACTGTATTTTGCCTACATCTAAACTAACTTTAAGACACTTATGCTAATTAAAATGTTATAGTTTTATTAATGTCTTAAAGTTATATATGTAGTTTAAAAACCATAGACTTCAACAAGTTATATTAAATTTTATGAACTGGCAAAAATTAGGGAACGTTAACAACAACAGATTAAACCTCTAATATTTGTGTGTCTTTCGGTGGGTCAGTGGTGTGCTAACGGACTTTTACCGTTAAATTAGCGCTTTGATTCACCACAGTGGACAGAGCGCTGAAGGCCTAACGCGTAACTGTGAGCTGAAGAGCAAGCTACAAATATGTCATATTTATTTTAATAAATGAACTAAAGTGATACACTTCTATTCTTTCTACATATAAAAATGAAGCAAACTCAAACAGATTTTTATCAACATGATTTTAAATTCTTCAGCTCGTGTTTGTTTAAGGTATCAACGCTAAATTTCAATTAACGTTTGTTTTGACAGTCAAAATTAACAAAATAAAATCAAATAAAATATTTTAACACAGAAATTTTAATGCTTTGTAACAAAGAAAGAAAGCCACTGAAAAATAACATTAAAAACTCAAATTTTCAAGATATTATTTTTATATACTGACATTCTTATTAGATGGCTTGATTCTTACTCTAAGGATTGCGACATCTAACGACGTTCTTGGAAAGAATAAGCAAGAAACACGCAAAACTCCATTATTTATCAGGGATAAAAATTAAGCCTAGGTTATAAGTGAGGAGAGATTATATCAAACATTGTCATATTTTATACAAGCTACGAATATGTGTGTTTTCTTATAGCAAATCCACATTGGGCTATCTGCTGAGACCCAGCATGGCCAAGTATGTTAAGGCGTGTGACTCGTAATCTAAGGGTCGCGGGTTCGCATTCCCGTCGCGTAAACATGCTTGCCCTTTCACCCGTGGAGGCGTTATAACGTTACGGTTAACCTCACTATTCGTTGGTAAAAGAGTAGCTCAAGAGTTGGCGGTGGGTGTTGATGACTAGCTGCCTTTCCTCTAGTCTTACACTGCTAAATTAGGGACGGCTAGTACAGATAGTCCTCGAGTAGTTTTGTGCGAAATTCAAAACAAACAAACTATCTGCTGAGTTAATCCGAGAGGAATCGAACCTCTGATTTTAGCGTTGTAGATTCTTAGACTTACCTCTGTAACAGCAGAGAACTACGAATATGTAGTCTCTGTAATTATTGTAAATATCTCATCTTACATAATCTTCAATTTTGCAGTTTGTGGCTCGGCATGGCCAGGTGATTAAGGCACTCGACTCGCAATCTGAGGGTCGCGGGTTCGAATCCTCGTCACACCAAACATGCTCTCCCTTTCTGCCATGGGGTCGTTATAATGTTATGATCAATCCCACTATTCGTTAGTAAAAGAGTAGCCCAAGAGTTGGTGGTGGGTAGTGATGACTAGCTGCCTTCCCTCTAGTCTTACATTACTAAATTAGGGACCGCTAGAGCAGATAGCCCTCGTGTAGCTTTGCGCGAGATTCAACAAACAAACATTTACATAATTTCGACGAAGAAGTTCAGTTTGAAGGAAATATTTAATATAGTGTAATAGAGAAGATGTGAAGTTAACTTAAACAAAACAAGTGAAAACGATTCAGATCTGCGTAAAATGATAAGAACGAACGTAACAAATGATATTAAAATTTACTTACAGTATCTAAAATTTCCTATAAAACATTTTTGTTGGTTTACTGCAAGTGACTGTTTTAATATATTGGCCTGGCATGGCCAGGTGGTTAAGGCACTCGACTCGTAATCTAAGGGTCGCAAGTTCGAATCCCCGTCACGCCAAACATGCTCGCCCTTTCAGCCATGAGAGCGTTATAATGTGACGGTCAATCCCACTATTCGTTGGTAAAAGAGAAACTCAAGAGTTGGCGGTGGGTGATGATGACTAGCTGCCTTCCCTCTAGTCTTACACTGCTAAATCTGGGACGGCTAGCGCAGATAGTTCTAGTGTAGCTTCGTGCGAAATTCAAAACAAATTTAATATATTATCTTGGTTTATCCTGTAATTCACTATTTGAGATGTGAGCGGAGTTGCACCCCAGCGGTATGTTTGCGGACTTAGAACACTAAAATCCGGGTTTCGATACCCGTAGTGGGCAGCGTACAGATAGCCCATTGTGTAGCTTTGTGCTTAATTCAAAACGACAACAAGTGAGAGGAGTTTGTTGTTTTGCATTTGAAAGGAACCTTATCCATAAAGTATTTATATAAAATACATGTGATGACCGTGTAGTGACCTAACTACATTTAGCTGAAATAAAAAGGATATCTAAAAATAGCCCACAACCGTTTGCGAAAACAAGAACCGATCTGAGAGAGAATTAAAGAACAATAAATGGCCTAGTTTTTGTTTTTGCTTAAGACCAATAAACATCAGGAGAGCGAGAAAGGTCAATGGTTTTGGAGTGAAGATTTTGAGAAAACGAGCGTGCGTTCCAAACTGTCTGGTAGAGCTCCTACGAATGGCAGTTGTTGCTAAGTTTAATGTCAAATAAAACGTCAAGCCTTCCAGAGAACACATATCTATAATGCAAGATATTTTGACTAAATAGCATGATCATTGCTGAGGAACTAATAAGTATCGTGATAATACGAGTATGAAGTTATTAATATTACCACATTTTATCCTTCTGTAACACGATCCACAGTTGTTTAGACACATTCAGGTAGACTTTTCAAAATTTTCGAGCAAATGTTCTGTATGTAGTTAGCATCTTCTTAATAAATCGGATGGAAGACTACATTTTAAAAGACTAGAAGCAGTTTACTTTCTCATCCTGCAACAGTCATTATTATACTGGCTTCAGTTTGTGAACGATCAATGTCTCTTTTAATCGAAGTTTTGGTTCATCTTAGGTCCTAAGATAATTTTAATGAAAGACTACGTCACATTTATTTAGGACAGGTTTCAAGTACACCTGACTATATAGATTTCTTAGGTTGGCTTGTTCTTTCATCAGGGTTAACAATTTTCTTTTAATGGATACGATATGTCCTTTTTGACAAGAACAAAAAATATTATAAACCACTTTTGACAATTTTTAATTAGGAATTTGATCCTTAAATCTTAAAAGAAAAATAAACAATAACTGTAGGCGACAATTAGGCTTAAACACACTACATATACATTCCAATAGCATTTTAAACTTACGTTTAAAGGATATTTATCAATGTATGGTAAAACAGGATATCCAGACACTTCAAACACACGTAATTTACTAACACTTCGCTTATTCAAATAATTGAGAAATATTTCATTGATGATATATAAGAGAAAATAATTTTTACTTAAAGTATGGTTTGTTCTGAATTTCGCTCAAAGCTCCTCGAGGGCTATCTGCGCTAGCCGTCCCTAATTTTGCAGTGTCAAACTAGAGGGAAGGCAGCTAGTCATCACCACCCACCGCCAACTCTTGGGCTACTCTTTTACCAATGAATAATGGGATTTACCGCACATTATAACACCTCCAGGGCTAAAAGGCCGAGCATGTTTGGTGTGACGGGGATTCGAACTCGTGACCCTTAGATTACGAGTCGAGCGTCCTAACCATCTAGCCATGGCGAGCCACTTTGCTAGAGGTCTCGCAGAACTGGACTTTACAAATAAGACAAATGCAGTTCAATAAAGTTTAGAACTAAAGCCTGAGGAGTACACAACACAAGCGATGGTGAGATAATATATAAAATATGGGTATGTATATATCAATGAGACATCCATGTTTTTCTCTTAGTACCGTGTATAGGGAAGTCTTTCGGTCCTCATAACAATCACAGAAGTTTCGTTACTTGTGGTTACACTAATATATGTTAGATTGAGCAATAATAACAGCTTTTTATTGTTGTGTTGATAAAAAAATTTAGTGAAATTAAGTACGCCTTTGTTATTTCAAACTTCTTTTAAGTATTATTATATAAACTAGTAGAAAATCTAGAACTTTCGATCACCTTTATTCGAATGTTTAGCTCTTGTATCGGAATCGTACTTATCAACAAAGTCATGGGATAAAATTCTAGAATTGTGGTCCCCGCCACCTATAGCTTTTGTAGGTTATCTCTATCTCTATCTCCTAAGAAATGGCGAAAAACAAACAAACCTAATCAACCGAACTTAAGTGTTAAGACTGCTAACTAGGTCAATAACATTTTTAATTTGTGAAGCACGTACTCAACAATACGCAGTTGTTTACGTTTAAAAACAAGAACAGAGGACTCTTTGATGTGCCAGCCTATTTAATGATAGCGGAGACGCAGTGTATTAAATATTAAAAATATTTAACAACAACAAAACACATATTATGTATGAAACTTAAGATTTTTGCCGAAATTTTTCTTTTGTCAGAGTGAGCTTGCAGTTCGTGAAGCTCTACTGGTTGTTCGAGTCTTAACAGACCCAGTATCAACAGATAACATGGATTTCTCAACAACAATGATAAAAAAATCACATGTACACAATTTAAAATATTATAGTCTGTTGTACGTTCATGTAACTACTTCGCAGGATGTGGATGAATCTTTACCAAAATTAGTATGAAAATTCATTGGGTCTATGGAGATATACATATAAACTTTCAATTTTGCATTTCGTGTTTTGCGATTTTATGGGCATTTTTGTTATTTTAACAATTACATATAAGGGAAACAACTTTGAATGACGTAAGATAACCAGGTCCTGCATGGCCAGGTGGTTACGGTACTCGTCTTGCAATCTGACGGTAGTGGATTCGAATCCTATTACTACCAAAACATGCTCGCCCTTTCAACCATTGGGACGTTGTAATGTGACGATCAATCCCTCTATTCGTTGGTAAAAGAGTAGCCCAAAAGTTTGTGGTGGGCGGTGATGACTGGTTGCCTTCCTTCTAGTCTCATATTGGTAAAATGGGGACTGCTAGCGTAGGTAGCCCTCGTGTAGCTTTGCAAGAAATTTCAAAACCAAACAAACAAACAAACCGAGATAGCTCTTCATTAATCGTGAATTTACATCAATTCCATCCAGATGTGGGTACTTCAGCCAGTTATCAGTACGTTTACACGTGTTTTGATATATCAGCTTTGTGAGTTCATTTAATAAGAAAAGTTATTTTGGGCTTATAAACGTCACACATCATCACATTTTATACTATGACATTATTCAAATTTTAATAATTATGTTTCGAAAAAAATTATATTTTGCCATTAAATCATACTCGACAACACACATTTCTTTTCAGATTCCTATTTACTAATTATTACGTCGTGACATGCTTTGTCAGACGGTCGTGCATCTTGACAGTAGGTCTGCAACCTAATTTTCATTGCAGAAAGTCTCTTTCTTATGGTTTTCATGTCTAAAGTACATTATTGTTCCTTCAATGGTTTCCAATAATAAATGTCTAATGTACAAAAATGACGGGGTTCCAGCACCCGTCTAAACAGTCCAATCACATAGAAACCCATAGGTGCTGCTTCTGGTAACTCAACCATTATACTTTTTTATGTATTAGTACAAATACCACTTTGTTCTTCAGCTACTTGAGGTATGCAACGATTCAATGGATATATCGTGGACGTTGTTCCAGATGGAGGTCCCTCTTCATTATATGACGTTGAGTACTTCTAACTAAGCAGATTAAGTTTATATTTTATTTCTTTTCATTCTCAGTTAGATTTTTTATTCAGAATATATAATCTAATCTCATAATAAGAAACTTAAGCATAGCTGAGAACTTTAGTTTTTATTAATTTCTGAGAGTAAAATCGATTATTGCATCCAAGTTGTTACATCATTTGTCACTTAGGAACATTTAAAGCACTATATTTGTAGTATATTTAATGTACAAATACATGGTTATATGACACTTAAGTGATGGCGAAAACGACGAAAAACAGAACACTTTTCCAATAATGAGTAGCAATATATATATATAAATAAAACTAGTTAGGTTTAAAGGAAGTGACAGATGTTGCAAGTGTTTGTTTCAGTTGAATTTATGTGTTAAGTCTTTCCTGGCTATTCAGGAAGTTACATTTATTTATGGGGAAAACCCATAGGTTGCAAAATAACATTTTTGTTTCATTATTCTTGAAGTAATTTCATTTCACGACCACTTGGAGTAGAAAAAAATAAATTGTTCCCTGACTGATTAATAGTTTTAAGATGTCGCTCGCTTGTAAACACCAATAGCTAACTTATGAGTAGGATGACTTATTCTTAGTAGCTAAAAATAACTTGCGCGAGAAAAGAAAATCATTGGAGATAAAAGTAAGAAACCGAATGTAGGTCATAGTTCTTATTTTTATCTTTAACTGTTTTTTGAGCATGCGCGTTATCTTCACATCAATAATGGAATCACTTGTTTTATTCCTTTCAATCGCTAATAAATAACTTTGTACAGATATGTATGTGAAGCTAATTCAACCGAATCCTTCCAAACAAATTGAACCATGTTTAATAGTAGAATGTACGTGTTATACAGGGAACCTTTTGTTTTTATTTCAATGGGACATCAACGTTTTAAAATTATGACATCGTGGGCGTGTACACGTTACTAAGTAGTGGGTTGTTAGTGAATGTGAGTAATGTCGGGTGGATAAGTGGTTGTTAGTGGATGTGAGTAATGTAGGGTGGATAAGTGGTTGTTAGTGGATGTGAGTATGTTGAATAGATAAGTGGTTGTTAGTGGATGTGAGTATGTTGAATAGATAAGTGGTTGTTAATGGATAACTGATGTCAGATGATTTAGTTGTATGTTCAATGAACACACAATTGGTATGATGACGTACAATCAGCTAACTACGTTTGATGTGCATAAGCATTTTGTTTGTTTTGGAATTTCGCACAAAGCTACTCGAGGGCTATCTGTGCTAGCCGTCCCTAATTTAGCAGTATAAGACTAGAGGGAAGGCAGCTAGTCATCACCACCCACCGCCAACTCTTGGGCTACTCTTTTACCAACGAATAGTGGAATTGACCGTCACATTATAACGCCCCCCACGGCTGAATGGACGAGCATGTTTGGCGCGACGCGGATGCGAACCCGCGACCCTCAGATTACGAGTCGCACGCCTTAACGCGCTTGGCCATGTCGGGCCACATAAGCATTCCATATATCAGATAGATAATTAAGCTGATGGATAAAAAATAATTAAGTTGTAAAGTAACTAAATGGGCAGCTAGTTGTATTGGTTTTTAGTGTATGTGTAATGTTGATTTGGTATTTAGATATACTGTTAATTAGGTAAATTTTAAAAGCCCTTACATTCTGTTTCGAATTGATTTGGTCTAGTGATGTTTTTTCAGTGTAGGTGGTGTTCAAAACTAACTTTCTACTGAGAGGAGGTTCATTATAGAACTTTTTCAATGCGAAGTTCTGTGTATTTGTTTGCTTACTAGAGAGGCGTAATCTTTACAAATTGCTGATGTATGACCTGTACTGAGAAGATTATTTTGCACTGATCTTGCTCTTGGCGTGCTACACAAAAGCCTTCTGCGCAGAGATTTAAAAACCTTTCTGTCGCTACAGCAGATCATGATTTCGATCTGAATCGATGGATGGTTGAACGAATAATTTCTATAATTGTTTAGGTGTAGTTGTGTGATTGAAACTGAATAATGATTACTATATGGATATAATCTAGCATAATTTTAGTGAATGTTACATACAAATATGTTAAGTTTCGTCTAGTTTGTGAGTTGTTCTACAAGCTGGAGAAAAACTTTTATAGGAAAAATATAATCTCCATAATAGTGGAGAAGAATACTTTCATGAAAAAATGGTTTTAAATGAAATTTTCAGTAACTGACTAGAAGTGACGGCTTCATATTAAATGTAAAAACAATTGTTTGTGGCATGTATAAGGTGTATTTCTTTGTTTCTTTGGCATGGCCAGGTGGGTTAAGACGTTTCACTTGTAATCTCAGGGTCGCGGCTTCGAATCCACGTCGCACTAAACATGCTCGCTCTTTCAGCAGTGGGAACGTTATAATGTTACGGTAAATCCCATTATTCGTTGGTAAAAGAGTTGGCGGTTGGTGGTGATGACTAGCTGCCTTCCCTCTAGCCTTACACTGCTAAATTAGGAACGGTCAGCGCAGATAGCCCTCGTGTAGTTTTGCGCGAAATTCCAAAAACAAATATGCAAACAAACTTTCTTTAACTTAGTTTCTTAAACAATACAGTTTAAAATGCATAATACATACACTTACATTATTTCCATTCTATGTAACTAATTCCTCCATGTTATCACATAATGTAAATCTTAATACTATGGTAATACTTCACTGATCTCTGTGGACAACTGAATGAGTCAGGGTGAGAATACTTATCATAATTTAAAACTCTCAAAGAGATAATGATCTCAATCACTCTTCCAACCAGTACAGCTGAGAAAGAAGCTGTTGGAGTCATTCAAGTGATACAACATCTCCACAGAATTCCAGTCTCAATCCAACTGATCAGATCTGGGATTTGATAGATGAAAACTTCACAAATGAAAAGTTAGTTCCAAATAAATTTTATGGGAGTGTATTAGAAACATTTGGAATAAAATTCGAAAGGACAGTTTGATTTAATATGTTGCAGCAATGCCTGAAAGACTGCAATTATTAAAGTAAAAGGGGAGACACAAAATATTAACTGTTTGCTGAACTGAAACACTTCCTGTTGTATTAACTATGAAGATTAATATAGTTTTGATGTTTCACCTGTGATTTACCTTCCATTGTTCTTTGAAAGTAACCTGAAATACAATTTTTGACTTTGTCTTAACACTTTTTCAGAGTACTGTGTATATTTTAATTTTTATACATCTGTTCCTTCTGATGATTAGTTTTGCACAGTCACCTTTAGTATATGGATTTTAAACTAACCTATGTCTCTTAAGTTGGTCGAACTTCGTGAGATATGGTTATTAGAATTACCGCGTCGATAACAATGAGTGCCGAAATAAGGAATCAATACCTTCTAATCATGTTTTTGTTTGTTTTATGACAGTGGAGACTGCTTGTCGAGCATGTATATTACACTAGTCACATTATTTACTGCACTAATCTTTAGTTAGGGTTACTGTTGGTACCTTTCTTTGACCAGAAGTCATAACACGTATACATCTATGTTGAGAAAAATTTTCCCTACTCATAACAGCAGTTTTCACATGTATATTTTTCTCTACAAGTGGGTTTTCTCGTCATCACGGACGTATATATCTCTGTTGGAAGCTTGCTTTGATCAGAAGGTATAACACATATTTTTCTTTGAAGGTAGCTTGTTATTATCAGAGTTATAACACAAGTATATCTCCATTAGTAGCTTGCTTTGATCAGAAGTTATAACACTTGTATCTCACTCTTAGTAGCTTGGTTTGGTCAGAAGTTACAATACGTGTGTTTAGTACGAAATACTCAACTAAAATCACATCTGTGTTTCTTACCCGAACAGTTTTACATTTATTATTAATAAAATGTTCTGTGATTGTCATTAAATTCTTAAAGTTTTAGTGTTCAGATAGAACACACTAAAGGCTATTTTTGTTTTTTAAATCAATGAATTAAATATCTCGTATTTTGTTTCAGTCTGTACAAAGTATTAACAATACAAAAGACGGTTTTCCGTATTCGCTTAACAGTTTTATTTAACAAATTAAATTGACACCAGCAGTCCTTGTATAGTATTATATAAATATACTTTGTACAATAGTAACAAAACGTAATTCAAATATTTATTACGACTTTTAAATAATCGCGAAATAGCTGTTATTTTATTTAATACTAGCTGTTAGATAAAGACATCCATATAGTATATTTTTCAATTTTAAACATGTCAGAGAATTATTTGTTTGTAATTAAGCAAAAACCAACATAAAGGGCTATCTGTGATCTGCCCACCATGGGTATCGAAACTCGGATGTTAAGGTTGGAAGTCTAAAGACATTCTACTTTGCCACTAGGGGGCGCAAGTAAGAGAAAAGTGACTATTTCTATCGTTTGACTATTTTATCCGAAGAATATATCTAATCACTTTTAATACATGATATATATATATTTTACTTGTTGTTATTGTTCCTTGCATTTCCATTGACTGTGGAGTTTTTTTTTTTTTTTGGTGTTGTAGGTGTCTTTCAATTAGCCCTTGCATCTAACACATCTGTGATAGGCCTAACGTATACAAACACTCCATGACAACGACGATGCACGTATTATTTAAGACGCAAAATACGACGTTCAGCTAGTTAACAGTGGCCTTGTTCTGCTACAGTGGGTCTAACGGCTAGGTTTGATTTGGTTTGTTTAGAATTTCGCGCAAAGCTACACAAAGGCTATCTGCACTAGCCGTCCCTAATTTAGCAGTGTAAGACTAGAGGGAAGGCAGCTAGTCATCACTACCCACCGCTAACCATTGGGCTTCTCTTTTATCAACAAATAGTGGGATTGACTATCATATTATAACGCCCCCACCTCTGAGAGGGGAAGCATGTTTAGTGTGACGGAGATTCGAACCAGCCAACCTCTGATTACAAGTCGAATGCCTTAACCCACCTGGCCATGCAGGGGCCGCGACTGAGTTACTCCTACTTGTCTTGTTAACTAATTTATAATCTTGTCATTTATTATTACACAGGATTTTGGTTATATGGTTGCCATTATTGAGCTCTGATTTTTCTAAATGTCGATTAACTCTTACAACATGGAAAAAAGACCTAGCTGTTTATTTTAAAGTGAAGCAATGGTTCACCTAAATCTTATGAAATATTGGTTAAGAAGTTGAAAATGTCTTAAACATATTAAATATTTGAGCTAAGCGTTAGGCCTAAATTTTATAGTGTCTTGGCAATGTGACGTCATCATTAAAGTAAATATCTTATATTTGCAAACTACATTTCCTAGGCCAAGCATGGCCAGGTGGTTAGGGCGCTCGACTCGCAATCTGAGGGTCGCGAGTCCAAATCCCTCTCACACCAAACATGCTCGCCCCTTTTAGTCGTGGGGACGTTATAATGTGGCGGTCAATCCCACTATTCATTAGTAAAAGAGTAGCCCAAACGTTGGCGGTGGGTGGTGATGACTAGTTGTGTTCCGTCTGGTCTTACATTTTTAAATTATTGACGGCTAGCGCAGATAGCTTTCGTGTAGCTTTGCACGAAATTCCAAACAAACATTAAGTTATGATTTTTCATTTGTGGCTACAATGAATGTGTTTCGTTTGTGATTACGTATATTGTCTTGCTCCCTTTTTGGCAATTTTCTTGAAACTCTTGCCTAGTATATTAAAAGAATGAAAGGTGACAGCTTACGAATGGTTATAAATATACATTTCACAACAGAGCGTAAACAAAATAACTTATTAAGAGTTCAGTTTCAACTATGGTAACGTTGCCTAACGGAAGAACACCACCCCACGTCTAAGCAGGAAAAAAAGACGCAATAGAAAGTTCAGTTTCTGGCGTGTAAACAACTACGAGATACCGTGTTTCTCCGATAATAAGACCTACCCATAAAATAAGCCCTAGTGTCATATTTTGGAGTGAAAATTAATATAAGCCCTGTCTTATTTTCGGAGAAACACGGTATTACATTCGATCCATAGACCTTATGGAAGGTAGATAACCTGTTGTACAGCTTTGCGCTAAGACACAATAAAACAAAATGTTATGGTAATTTTTAATTGAGTTGAATAATAACTTACAAGTTGCGATCACATCTATCATAACCTTCCTGCCGTGAAGTGTATCAAAAAGGTAACTTTTCAAATATAGTAGCCTAGCGCGTAAGGCGTGCGACTCGTAATCCGAGGGTCGCGGGTTCGCGCCCGCGTCGCGCTAAACATGCTCGCCCTTCCAGCCGTGGGGGGTGTATAATGTGACGGTCAATCCCACTATTCGTTGGTAAAAGAGTAGCCCAAGAGTTGGCGGTGGGTGGTGATGACTAGCTGCCTTCCCTCTTGTCTAACACTGCTAAATTAGGGACGGCTAGCACAGATAGCCCTCGAGTAGCTTTGTGCGAAATTCCCAAACAAACCAAATCAAATATAGTACATTTCCGTCGTAAAATAGATTAAAATGTGTTACAGCACTGTTTATATGGACATGTAGTAATCAAAGGATAATCTAATATTTTCTGTTGGAAAAGCTTGATTTGTGTGATTAAGCCCATCCTGAGGCTTTCCATGAAAAACACTGGCAAGAGCTTTCCGAAACAATGATCATTAGTTCCAGTAGAAATAGGCCTAACCTAACAATGACCAGTTCTTTTGTGAGGCTGATAGAAGAGTAACAAATCCAGAACGGTACAAGATAAGTCTAAAGCAAAACTGGTGAGGCTAATAGAAGAGTAACAAATCCAGACCAGTACAAGATAAGTCTAAAGAAAAACTGGTGAGGCTAATAGAAGAGTAACAAATCCAGATCAGTACAAGATAAGTCTAAAGCAAAACTGGTGAGGCTAATAGAAGAGTAACAAATCCAGACCAGTACAAGATAAGTCTAAAGCAAAACTGGTGAGACTAATAGAAGAGTAACAAATCCAGACCAGTACAAGATAAGTCTAAAGCAAAACTGGTGAGACTAATAGAAGAGTAACAAATCCATATCAGTACAAGATAAGTCTAAAGCAAAACTGGTGAGGCTAATAGAAGAGTAACAAATCCAGACCAGTACAAGATAAGTCTAAAGAAAAACTGGTGAGGCTAATAGAAGAGTAACAAATCCAGATCAGTACAAGATAAGTCTAAAGCAAAACTGGTGAGGCTAATAGAAGAGTAACAAATCCAGACCAGTACAAGATAAGTCTAAAGCAAAACTGGTGAGACTAATAGAAGAGTAACAAATCCAGACCAGTACAAGATAAGTCTAAAGCAAAACTGGTGAGACTAATAGAAGAGTAACAAATCCATATCAGTACAAGATAAGTCTAAAGCAAAACTGGTGAGGCTAATAGAAGAGTAACAAATCCAGACCAGTACAAGATAAGTCTAAAGAAAAAATAGAAGAGTAACTGGTGAGGCTAATAGAAGAGTAACAAATCCAGATCAGTACAAGATAAGTCTAAAGCAAAACTGGTGAGGCTAATAGAAGAGTAACAAATCCAAACCAGTACAAGATAAGTCTAATGCAAAACTGGTGAGACTAATAGAAGAGTAACAAATCCAGACCAGTACAAGATAACTCTAAAGCAAAACTGGTGAGGCTAATAGAAGAGTAACAAATCCAGACCAGTACAACATAAGTCTAAAGAAAAACTGGTGAGACTAATAGAAGAGTAACAAATCCAGATCAGTACAAGATAAGTCTAAAGAAAAACTATAGAGAAGTATATTTAGAATAGTCACACAAAGACGTATAGGGATATACAATATGATGTGCTTTTAGAATACAGTGTCTGTAGCAATCTAATATATACTTTGCTTTTACATGTTTTCTTTTATATCTTTTCGTCAGCAAGCCAACAAAAAAATCTTAATGCCGTCTGATTATTGAGTCAAATAAAATATTTTTCACAAGAGGAATAAAACACAGACGCATACAAAAATATATAATATCAACTCTGAAGACTCACAGTTGTTATTAATAAATACACATGCATCACCTGTTGCATTAAGTATTATCTTCTATAACACCTTATAATCATACCTTATCGTGCTTGAAATAATCGTAATGACTGGGTAAATTCAAAGATAGCAAAACAGAATTACAGATCCAAAGACTGGGGATATTTCCACTGATTGTGGTAATGAGACATGTCATTATTCTATATATGGTGGCCTAAGACGTGCGGACTATGAATGGTAGTTTAATTTGTTTAGATAATATTTTTATTTTCGATTGTCTTAACACGTCCTTAAGGAACCTAATAGTGTCTTCACACTTCAGTTTGTTGAATATTAAAATATCAGTGCAGAAGCTCTCGAAGAGGACGGTTTTGGATGTATATTTTCGAGACAAGTTTTCTTTTTGTTAATTGATACATTTTTAAGTGAAATGGTTTGGTTTGTTTTGAATTTCGCGCAAAGCTATTTGAGAGCTATCTGCGCTAGCCGTTCCTAATTTAGCAATGTAAGACTAGAAGGAAGGCAGATAGTCATCACCACCCACTGCCAACTCTTGGGCTACTCTTTTACCAACGAAGAGTAGGATTGACCGTTACATTATAACGTCCCCTTGGCTGAAAAGACGAGCATGTTTGGTGTGACGGGGATTCGAACTCGCGACCCTCGGATTACGAGTCGAACGCCTTAAGTCACCTAGCCATCCCGGGCCTAAAAGATATATAAACATGTTTAAAACTGTTTATCGCCCATTCTTGGAAGCTATATCCTTAAATGTAATAGAATATATTATCTAAAAATAGATCTGACAATAAATCCGATCTAGGAGTATTCTACTCAACTCTTAAATTCCAGGTTTGTTTTATGTCATTCACTTGCAACGTGGTCCGTGTATTGACTGCATGGTATTGAGTAACTCTTAAGTGTTTGATGTTTACTATGACCACTGGAAATAAATGACAAAAAGTTATGCACAAATCACTCATGTTGTGTGTAAAATATACGGAAAGTAAGCGAGTTCACACTGTGATATTTAACTCTATTATCCTTGGCATCTTTAAATTTTATATGAGCCTTAGTAGGGATCCTGTAACCGTTACAAAAACGTTATGATTCAGAAGAAAAAATATTATACAGTTAGTTTATTTTTGGCTCAAAAAGTTATCACCCTGTTGTCAAATAAAGTAACTATTCTTCTCAAGACGCGGGAAACTGCAAAATACGATTATAACATTTTTGTTTTCGGTCATTTACGAACAATAATGCCAGGAAAGGCGAAACAGGTTCCATTTAATTTTAGAGCTTTCTTAAATATACTCTATTATTTATTCACGCGGTAAAATAGGGTGCTAAAAATTTAACAGGCACAATTAGTTAACACTTTTATTCAATTTATTTTGAAAACTTTTTCCATAAAACTTTCGTAATTAGTGTACAGTCCAGAAATCGATAATTTCTGATGAACGATTTCTTGAGAGTAAGAATGTTGATACACTACACGGCCAAAAGTAGGTGGACACCCGACCATGTATATTCCTGTCTTACTGTAAACTTAATACGATTATGTTTTCCTTTGAGATTGTGTGAAAAACTTCTTAATATGATTTTAAGTTATAATAACAAAAACATCATAAAAACCTCTACAGTAATGTAATGACACACGCAAGGAGTGAGCAACTATACTGTTACATTATTTTTTGTTCTTCCTAAAATAGCATGAAATAAAACGAATAGATGTTTTTGTTGTTGTTTTTGCGCAGTTTTCTTAATTTGTTTAACTTCTGTCATGCGAAGTACACTCGTACTAATGTTTGGATTAAAACGCAAACATCCGGGGTTCGCTTCTCCGAGTTAGACACAGCAGATAGCCCAAAGAGGCTTTGTTCTAAAACAAACAAACAATTACAAATCAGAATAGTCTGGTTCGATCCGTGCGACACCACAAAACATCTCTCCACACATACACATGCACTCGCTTGAATTGAGCTTTGGAAGCGTTATGAGTGACCGTAAATCTCGTAACGTGAATAGTGGGTGCTGCTGATTGGCTGGTTTCCTTCTGATTAGTAGTTCAATACGTCACAAAAGATAACTTTAGTGTCTTTTCCTCACGGGAAAGATAACATACAAAAAATGCTTCTTAAAAACACGAACAGTAATATCAACATGAAGAACTGTTACTCAGTTCTTACGTGAAGACCAAGAAAGGCTAATTTTTTCTGGAAAAGTTATTTCCATGTGAGGAATTTTATATAGATGTTATCATCAGTGCGTTGGCGAGGGGCAGAGGTTAAATATTTATACTGGCCAAATAACTTAACTATCTTAGCGACTTCTCTTGTGTATACATATCACTAAATTATTTTCAGTATATTTTATTTAAATCTACGTTTATCCTGTCAAGATGACAATGAGAAAGCAGCGTGGGAGAAGGAAAACCTTGAATATATTAGAAAATGAACCATCATACACAGTATTCGTCCTGAACGGGCTGGTCCCTTTGAAGTGTTTAAGAATATTTAATATTTCACAAAAAAAATGTAACGTTTGTCTTACTTACAAGCAAAAAGATTATTAGATAGAAGGTACCATAAGTATGCATAAGGTAAATTGGGATCTTTCTTTTGTGAGAGTGGCCTAATGGTTAGCGGGTTGGACTGTGAATCTGAAGATTTGTGGTTTGCATCCTACTGTTAGGTTCTGGTTTCATTATCTGAGTAGCGATTGGATCTTACTATTTGATTACAGTAGTCCAAGAGTTCAAGGGTTGCTATTGGCTAGTCGTCTTTCCGTGACAAATAAAACCTCTCGTAAAACTAAGAGTTCTGAAAAACATACAACTGGGACCCACTGCGATTTATATTCTGTGAAATAGGGTCTTACAAAGAAACGTTCCTTGGTATCTAGGACTTGGTGAATTAGGGCATTGGGTCTTTATTCTCATATATAAGATGCGTTTACTACCATAAAAGTATCAAACTTTTAATTAATTGAACAACACAAAAAAAATTACTATGACTTTTACTTTATACATGTAGAACATATATATGTTTTAATCTCCTATAAATTCACAGAAGTACGCAGGAAGGGAATTCAGGCGAATACCCTATTTTTGTGATGTAAAAAACAAACACAAACATGTTTATATAATTATAGCGCAGTTGCGTATGATATTTAACGTTTTCTAGGTGGTCCACATTTTCCTGATGAAGCATTGGTGTTTTTTGGCTAGAAATACTCTCGTACCCCCAGAACCCTAGAGCAGATATGTGTTGGCTTCTGGTCTCACAAATCAATCTCTCCTTCCCGTCTGGCCTGGCATGGCCAGGTGTGTTAAGGTGTACGACTCGTAACCTGAAGGTCACGGGTTCGAATCCCGTCGCATCACACATGCTCGTCCTCTCAGCCGTGGGGGCGTTATATTATGACAATCAATTTCACTATTCGTTGATAAAAGAGTAGCCCAAGAGTTGGCGGTGGATGGTTAATGACTAGCTGCCTAGTCTTACACTGCTAAATTATGGACGGCTAGCGCAGATAGCCCTCGAGTAGCTTTGTGCGAAATTAAAAAAACTAAACGAACAAACCTCCACGTCTTTCAAACAAACTGCATACGAGCCTGAAATTTAGATTTATTTTTCGAAACTTTTATGACAAAATTAAACAAAAGAGCATCCTCAACAGCCGCGACACTTGAAATTATTACAGCAAATTAATAATTATATCTTTTTTTCACCCCCTTTTAATTGGTTATATTTTTGTGTGCCAGCAACACCAAGTAGGGATAACACACATACACGTTTCGGTTTTATTACTCATCAGGATCTCTACCAGCCTACCTTCAAGTTGAAATTCTTTTAGGCAGAATTTAGAGTAAATTAATCTGTAATTGATGTGTTTGATCTCCTGAGCCCCAGACTGTAATTAGATGATCTCAAATTAATCAAGAGATGATGGAGTTATGAGCTAAAAGTTTGTACTTAAAAAGAAAACTCAAAATCGTTCTATGAGCCGATATGCCGCGGCTGAAAATAAAACAAAAAGAGTTATTGTGAGTTAAGACATATATACTTTAGTCTCGTTTACCAAATTAATATATTTGACGTTTAGTGACGTATTCTAAAAACTCAAATTTCGATGTTATTCAGCTACTATGTACACTATGACATTTGTGTTTTCCTGTGCATAAATATATAAAATTATTGTGAGAGGTATGCTTCTGCAATCACGTGGTTTTCACATGCAATGTAAATTAATTCTGAAATTCTCTTTGTTTGTAATTGAGCTACACAGACTTGTCATTTAGCCACTAGAGGACTCTGAAGTTCTGATGATGATCTCATCCCAGTATTGCAACACTAAAACAGGTTTGTACGTCATTTATTATTATAAACACTCAAGTTTCTACACATACACACAAATCCTTATACAGGTAGGAGAGAAAAGCAATAAAAACAAATCAACTACACATACAACAGAATGAAATTTAAAATACCCTTAAAGAAAGTTGTACAACGGACTATCTGTACTATGCCCTACTAAGTAGCGAAACCAAGTTTACAGCGCTATAATATTTCAAAATTGTCTCTTTGCCACTACGAGGAGGGGGAATTTCTGAAAGAAAAAGAAACCAGTTACAAGCGTTCCGCTGTCGTGAATACATATAATTCTTATAGTGTAACCTGACTGACCTTGAAGGGCGATAGATTCGTTGTTAACTTTCCTTAATGTAACTCATTCGGTGTCTAAACATGTTTAACAAAGTTATGAAATATTTTCCGCCTAATCTCGGGACCAAACTGACTGTTATCAACTTTTGTTTTTAGGTGTATATGTAAACTTTAATTTAAAGGAAGCAGTTAGAGAACAAGAATATTGTGTTTTTAATAACTGAATACGAACAATTGTAACGGTTTATAGACTTTTACAATGCACACATCTTTAGGACAGGGAGATATGGAAAGAGACATTTGCGTGGTTTCTGGATCAGGTATTGAAAGAAGCAACACATGCCTGCGAACGGTTTAATTGTCTTACATTTTTACACGTTCTACAGTAATACCTGTATGATGAAGTCCAAAATGACATCAATTTTTACCGTCACGTAAACATTTTTCACAAAACGTCATATGTACTTTTACACAAATGAACCATTTTTATTCAAATCGGATCACATTTTGTTATATTAAAATGTTGACAACCATTGGCTATAGATTTCTCTGGACCAATCGTGACGTGAGATTCTTATCGATCGTTCTAGAACCCAAACGTAATAAACAATGTTCATTGTGGTACAGGAACTAATAATTGGTTTTAAGCAAGTGTTTGTTTCGATTTGTAACAAAACCTTACTTGATAGAAAATAAAAGAATATTATTTTCGAAATCTACATAGCTGAATGATTAAAAATCAGTTATTAAAAACCGAAACAACTTTTATGAAGTTTAAATTCACGGGACCGTGTAATCAGTAATACATGGGTTATCCTGTGAATTTGTTGGATACCTTTCCAGCCTCTTTCGCGCGTGTGTGTAATAAACGATATTTAAAATTGTATCACAATGCTTTTTTGTTTGGTTTGTTTGTTTGGGAATTTCGCACAAAGCTACTCGAGGGCTATCTGTGCTAGCCGTCCCTAATTTAGCAGTGTAAGGCTAGAGGGAAGGCAGCTAGTCATCCCCACCCACCGCCAACTCTTGGGCTACTCTTTTACCAACGAATAGTGGGATTGACCGTCACATTATACACCCCCACGGCTGGGAGGGCGAGCATGTTTAGCGCGACTCGGGCGCGAACCCGCGAATTACGAGTCGCACGCCTTACGCGCTAGGCCATGCCGGGCCCTGTATCATAATGCATACGAATAAATTCAAATACATAATAAACACATTTTGAAAATAATTTTCACACACTGAAGACTTCTACCGCATTTAATAATGATTTGTTTTGTTTTCATTGTTTCTACGCCTAAATGGCACCCCATACAAACATTGGGCTATAGGGCCAAATCAGAGACCTTTATAGTGCAGAAAATATTTACCTTTGATCTTGTACTGTGGTTCAAATGGAAGGTTATCAGTGACGGTAACCGCCACAGTTAGTTTTAACCAAACTGACTGATATAGGTACACAACTAAAATGGTGAAGCGTGTTAAAAGCAAGAGGCGCCATCTAGGTTAAATAAATAATAGCACTCTACAACGAGGGTAGAAAGAAGTTACAACTAATGTAGTCTGTGTAGAATCGTTTATTCCTTATTACTCTCGCACCAAGGAAAGTTTCGGCTGAGGAACAGCAAGAAGACAGGTAAATTTACGAACAGATAATTTACATGTACCTCCTCCGATTTTGATGAATACTTAGAAATTGTTTGCTGTTTTAATCGTTCTTTGCTCTGATTTTTATTTTCTAGATTCATATCATCATCACCGATAGGGCCGACAGTAGCTCGCGTCCTGTTCACTGCTTTTATGGATCTCGGATTTGCTATACGAGTGACAATTCAATCCACTTATTGGTCAGACAATACTAGCTCAGTATTATGCGAGTTGACCGTCTTCCTATCCTCTAGTCTAACAATAAAACACTAGAGGGCGGCAGTGTGCACACAGTCCTTTTGTAGTTTTGCGCGAAGATTATTACTAAACGAACAAGCAAATTTTCTCGACACAACTGGATACACTGGATTTATTCTCTGTGAAAATCAGGTTTGGTATTACAAAACATAAAAATCTATTAAAAATTATTAATATTACTAACATAATGATTTATTTCAGCGCAATGAGCTATCTGTATTTTGCCACCGGGGTATCGATCTCCTACAGTTTATTCTTGAGCCACCAAAGGGAGGGAAGTACATATGAGCAGTTTGTTTGTTTTGAATTTCGCTCAAAACTACTCTAGGGCTATCTGCGCTAGCCCTCACTAATTTTGCAGTGTGAGACTAGAGGGAAGGCAGGTAGTCATCACCACCCACTGCCAACTCTTGGGCTACTCTTTTACCAACGAATTGACCGTAACATTATAACGTCCCCTTGGCTGAAAGGGCGAGCATGTTTGGTGCGACGGGGATTCGAACCTGCGACCCTCGAATACGAGTCGAGTGCCTCAATCACCTGGCCATGCCAGGCCACATACTGCAAGAATAAATATTATGTAAGATAAGATATTTACAACAATTACAAAGATTACATATTTGTAGTCCCCCGCTGGTATAGCGGTAAGTCTACGGATTTACAACGCTAAAATCATAGGTTCGATTTCCCCTCGGTTGTTTCAGCAGATAGCCTTAACTACTTGGACATGTCGGTCCGATAAGGTATGAACTAATATATCTCACCTATCTGAATAAAGGGACCCGGCATGGCCAGGTGGTTAAGGAACTCGACTCGTAATCTGAGGGTCGTGGGTTCGAATCCCCGTAGCACCAAACATGCTCGCCTTTTCAGCCGTGGGGGCGTCATAATGTGACGGTAAATCCCACTATTCGTTGGTAAAAAAGTAGCCCAACAATTCGCAGCAAGCTCTCTAAACTTACACTGCTAAATTAGGGACAGCTAATGCAGAAAGCCCTCGGGTAGCTTTGCACGAAATTCAAAACAAACAAAACACCATGAGTAAAGGTCACATGTAAAACACTATCCATATGAATGGATTACATAACCCTATAAACTACAAGTTATGGTCAAGTTATACAGAATAGCATTTATAGTCACATTACCTACTTAAAAAAAAATTGTTTGCTGAATAGTCGTTAGTTTTAAGGTAGAATAAAAAAAGAGAAATAATCTTGTAGTAGGTTATAATAACTTCTGTATGAAACACACCATTTTTCTTAGCGGAATATTAAAAACTAAAGTTCACCTAGAGGGCCAGTACATTTTATAATAATTGGACATAAACGTCTGTTTCAAGTTTACTTGTTTCAGGACTTAAAGTAATAAAAAGTGGAAGTATTCTTAATCACAAAACGTAAAAAAAAGAGAAGAGATAATTCAATCATGTACAACAACTTGTAGCGAAACTCGTTAAGCCTGAAAAAAACATTTCTGAACTGTAAACCTTTAGGTAAGCTTAATAAACTCACGAACTTTTTTCTTTGTTTTAAAATAGTGCTGTTGAAGTGCATTAACACACACATACTGTATAATAACACCGCATGAATATGTGAAACAAAGAACTTTTAACTCAACACGTGTGCAAAGAAGAAAAAAAAACAGTTCGATAACGCGAGCCAAAAACAAACAAAAAGTACTTGGGTTAGCTAATATACTGTAAACATCTCAAGGTCACTTTAGTTCTGTTGGCAGTCGGTTTCGTAACTTGTTTTTTTGTTAGAAGAACCACATTCTACCTATATAAAGTACGAAGGCTCGGCATGGCCAGGTGGATAAGGCACTCGACTCGTAATCTGAGGGTCGCGGGTTCGAATCCCCGTCGCACCAAAATGCTCGTCCTTTCAGCCGTGGGGGCGTTATAATGTTACGATCAATCTCACTATTCGTTGGTGAAAGAGTTGGCGGTTGGTGGTAATGACTAGTTGCTTTCCGCTAGTTTTACACTATAAAATTAGATACGGCTATCGCCGATAGTCCTTGTGCAGCTTTGTGCGAAATTCAAAACAAACCAACCCAAACAATAAAGTACGACCGTGAAACGGAACTCTTTCCGATTCTTAAAACAAATTGTACCCCTTATTAAAAAGTGTAATAAAAATCTTTTCAACTTCTACACCTAAAAACAAAATCATAAAATGATGGTAAAATTGTGCGATAAAAAACAGTAAAAAAAAAACCCTACAAGAGAAATCGGAGAGTCTGATTACCCAAGCCTCACCACTCTTTTCCGAGTTTGCCTGTGTCTGTATTGAATCACGTAAAATTTCACTTCTAAGAACTCAGAAAATATTTTTCAGGTCCACTGCCAACTCTTGGGATACTTTTTCACCAGATAATAGTGGGATTGACCGTCACGTTATAACGCCCCCACGGCTGGGAGGGCGAGCATGTTTGGTGTAACGAAGATTCGAACCTGCGACCCTCATATTACGAGTCGAACGCCTTAACTGGCTTGCCATGCCGGGCCCTGACAAGAAGTCTTAACCTTAATGTCCCCATGAACTTTTTTAGAAATACGATCACATTTTACAGCGTTAATAACCCAAACCACGAAAATGCCCTCTCTAAATTTGGTTTAGCTTCGAAATTGGATCCAAACCAACTTTAGGAGGAGATTGTACCATAGAGAGTTCGCATTTTTTATGGAATTTTTGTGTATATCTTGAGATTTTCGAGATAAATACACGTACAATCACACATGCAGACTCGACTTAAATTCTCTGACAAGGCAATGGTAACTAGCTTTTTTATTAATGGTTCAAATGTTAAGGGTTTAAATCAATAAGAAAAATAAATTTCAAAATTATGTATTTTATACGTTATTAAAGAAAATTACGGCATTACTTTCTTCTATTATTTATTTATTTAATTATTTATCATATTATTATACAATTAATTCAGCTCATTTTAAACAACAGTCTTTCATTTGGTAATATAGAAGCTATATTGTTTTAATTTGATTGTTGGTGGGTTGTAAAATGTAGTTTATTTCTTAACTGTGTGCGTATGCTTTCTTTACAAATAATTTCTCAGCAGTCTCAAATTACTTTTTCAATGATGGCGTATCGTTGCTCTTTCGTTGGCGGGTTCTTTTAAATTATTTAGTGAAGATGTTTTAAAGGTATATCATGAAGTTATTATTCAAACCAGTAGCTTCCTTTAGCTAAAAAAACAACATTAAAATATAACTTGTAACAACACATTTGCAATGAATTCCATTTCTCGAGAAATAAGAGCTCTGTAGGTTGTGCTTTATGTTTGTTTGTCTTGAATATACGAGGGCTATCTGCGCTAACAGTTTCTAATTTAGTAGAGTAAGACTAGAGGGAAGGCAGCTCGTCATCACCACCTATAGCCAAATTTTGGGCTACTCTTTTAACAATGGTGGAATTAACCGTCACATAATATGACCCCATGGCTGAAAGGGCAAGCATGTTTGGTGGACGGGGATTCGAACTCGCGACCCTCAGATTACGAGTCGAGCGGCCAAACCACCTAACTATGCTTCAAGACTAATGCACGCCTGTCCTCCCACGTGCCGAAAAGCTCGTGATGTAAAGTTTTTGGAAGCCATCTTGGTGGCGTCTGGTAGTCATGGTACGAGAAACGATGTAAGGCGGGAAAATAATAAGCCTACAACTATGAAAGATTTTCTTTCAAACATATGGGATGGAAGGAACCTCTTGTTCCTCAGTGGTAAGCATGGGAGCTGATAACACTGAAATCAGTACATAGCCCCTGTGGTGAACAGAGCAGAAATAGCTCATATTAAAGCTTTGCAGTTAAAACAATGAAATCCTGTCTGGAAAACAAGTGTCATGTTTTGTCACTACATTGTTACCGGTGCTGTTACCACTGGAGACTGGTGCCATTTTTGTCCGCAATTCCTCCATCCGGGTGTGTTAAGAGGGAAAGATGTTATACACAGTGGAGCGCCATTAAGCCGCGGACCAGTAAACCGCGAAATCGCTTAAGTCGCTGTAGCAAGTCTTGTGAGCGATGTGAGCGAGGATTATCGCGGCTCACCGCTAATTTAAGAACGTGTAAAAACGCGGCTTACGAATTTAATCCTGGCTTTATAACTTCAAGGGGATATTTAAAAGGGTTTGCTTTAATTTGGGAAATAAATAAAATATATTACAATAGAAATCGACCGTTAATCTACCTTATCCGCTCTCTATGTCAGTTTTATGGAGGCCGCCATTGTTACCGAATCACACCTCTCCATACATTAAAGTTAATCAGCGGTAAATCCGTGAAAAAAGTGATCAATAATTAAAGTATTATTTTTAATTCGATAATCCGATATAATGATCACGCAATGGCCCGGATGAGGCTCCTCGGCGGAGCTGTTGGCGACTTCGGCTTTTCAGTCACAAAGATTTAAGCCGCGGACCACTTAAGCCGCGGTTAAGCAGGTTGACCCCCCAAATACCGCGGCTTAACGGCGCTCCACTGTATATATTTGTTTGTTTGTTTGTTTTGAATTTCACACAAAGCTACTCGAGGGCTATTTGTGCTAGCCGTCTCTAATTTAGCAGTGTAAGGCTAGAGGGAAGGCAACTAGTCATCACCACCCACCGCCAACTCTTGGGTTGCTCTTTTACCAACGAATAGTGGGATTGACCATCACATTATAACGCCCCCACGGCTGAAAGGGCGAGCATGTTTGGTGCGACGGGGATGCGAACCGCGACCGTCAGATTACGAGTCGCACGCCTTAACACGCTTGGCCATGCCAGGCCCTACTATATATATACACATATATATTCATAGTGCTAGAGTGAATGCGAAAGTTTCACTACTAATTAAACAAACAAGTATTTCTTTGATTAATTGCTGGCAGTTCTTTCAAAAACACGTTTAATAATTTCACTCTGAAGATGTTATTAATTTATATTGTTATAGTTATACACAACTGAAGTTCACTTTTACCTGAACATACTTCGAGCGACCATTAAACTTTTCTAATGTATATCTATCTACTTGACAAACCAAATACAAAACTTGTAACTCTACGTATTACGGGATTTAGCCTTTCTTGCTTTAAGACACTTTCTACATAAAGTTAGACACCTGGAAGTGATGTAACACAGCCTTGTATTGAAATATGACATCAAACAAACACAGTTACAGACAGTAGTTTTAAACAGTTAGAAGACAACAACTAAAGTTGTAGCATGTTATCGTTTCAATTACTTTGCTTACAAACAATACACATTTAGGACTTTACATAATAACGATGTTCGATTACTTACGTAGATTATTATTGGCTTAGAAGGTTTGGGTAGAAGAGATTATTTAAACACGTGCAGGTAAGTGTTAAGAAAAGATTATTAAAGCTCGTGCTGGTAAGTGTTAAGAAAGGATTATTAAAGCTCGTGCAGGTAAGTGTTAAGAACAGATTATTAAAGCTCGTGCAGGTAGGTGTTAAGAAAAGATTATTAAAGCTCGTGCTGGTAGGTGTTAAGAACAGATTATTAAATCTCGTGCAGGTAAGTGTTAAGAAAAGATTATTAAATAAGTGTTAAGAAAAGATTATTAAAGCCTCGTGCAGATAGGTGTTAAGAAAAGATTATTAAAGCGTGCAGATTATTAAAAGCTCGTCGTGCAGGTAAGTGTTAAGAAAAGAGATTATTAAAATCTCGTGCAGGTAAGTGTTAAGAAAAGATTATTAAATCTCGTGCAGGTAAGTGTTAAGAAAATGTTAGATTATTAAATCTCGTGCAGGTAAGTGTTAAGAAAAGATTATTAAAGCTCGTGCAGGTAAGTGTTAAGAAAAGATTATTAAAGCTCGTGCAGGTAAGTGTTAAGAAAATATTATTAAATTATTAAAGCTCGTGTTAAGAAAAGATTATTAAAGCTCGTGCTGGTAAGTGTTAAGAAAAGATTATTAAAGCTCGTGCAGGTAAGTGTTAAGAAAAGATTATTAAAAGCTCGTGCAGGTAAGTGTTAAGAATTAAAGCTCGTGCATTATTAAAGCTCGTGCAGGTAAGTGTTAAGAAAAATTATTAAAAGCTCGTGCAGAAAAGTGTTAAGAAAAGATTATTAAAGCTCGTGCAGGTAAGTGTTAAGAAAAGATTATTAAAGCTCGTGCAGAAAAGTGTTAAGAACAGATTATTAAAGCTCGTGCTGGTAGGTGTTAAGAAAATATTATTAAATCTCGTGCAGGTAAGTGTTAAGAACAGATCGTGCAGGTAAGTGTTAAGAAAAGATTATTAAATCTCGTGCAGGTAAGTGTTAAGAAAAAGATTATTAAAGCTCGTGCTAAGTGTTAAGAACAGATTATTAAAGCGTGCAGGTAAGTGTTAAGAAAAGATTATTAAAATCTCGTGCAGGTAAGTGTTAAGAAAAGATTATTAAAGCTCGTGCAGGTAAGTGTTAAGAAAAGATTATTAAAGCTCTCGTGCATTTATTATTAAAGCTCGTGCAGGTAAGTGTTAAGAAAAGAAAAGATTATTAAAGCTCGTGCAGGTAAGTGTTAAGAAAAGATTATTAAATCTCGTGCAGGTAAGAAAAGATTATTAAAGCTCGTGCAGGTAAGTGTTAAGAAAATATTATTAAAGCTCGTGCAGGTAAGTGTTAAGAAAAGATTATTAAAGCTCGTGCAGGTAAGTGTTAAGAAAAGATTATTAAATCTCGTGCAGGTAAGTGTTAAGAAAAGATTATTAAAGCTCGTGCAGGTAAGTGTTAAGAAAAATTATTAAAGCTCGTGCAGGTAAGTGTTAAGAAAAGATTATTAAATCTGGTGCAGATAAGTGTTAAGAAAAGATTATTAAATCTCGTGCAGGTAAGTGTTAAGAAAAGATTATTAAATCTCGTGCAGATAAGTGTTAAGAAAATATTACTAAATCTCGTGCAGGTAAGTGTTAAGAAAAGATTATTAAAGCTCGTGCAGGTAAGTGTTAAGAAAATATTATTAAATCTCGTGCAGGTAAGTGTTAAGAAAATATTATTAAATCTCGTGCAGGTAAGTGTTAAGAACAGATTATTAAAGCTCGTGCTGGTAGGTGTTAAGAAAATATTATTAAATCTCGTGCAGGTAAGTGTTAAGAACAGATTATTAAATCTCGTGCAGGTAAGTGTTAAGAAAAGATTATTAAATCTCGTGCAGGTAAGTGTTAAGAACAGATTATTAAAGCTCGTGCTGGTAGGTGTTAAGAAAATATTATTAAATCTCGTGCAGGTAAGTGTTAAGAACAGATTATTAAATCTCGTGCAGGTAAGTGTTAAGAACAGATTATTAAATCTCGTGCAGGTAAGTGTTAAGAACAGATTATTAAAGCTCGTGCTGGTAGGTGTTAAGAAAAGATTATTAAAGCTCGTGCTGGTAGGTGTTAAGAACAGATTATTAAATCTCGTGCAGGTAAGTGTTAAGAACAGATTATTAAATCTCGTGCAGGTAAGTGTTAAGAAAAGATTATTAAATCTCGTGCAGGTAAGTGTTAAGAACAGATTATTAAATCTCGTGCAGGTAAGTGTTAAGAAAAGATTATTAAATCTCGTGCAGGTAAGTGTTAAGAACAGATTATTAAAGCTCGTGCTGGTAGGTGTTAAGAACAGATTATTAAAGCTCGTGCTGGTAGGTGTTAAGAAAAGATTATTAAAGCTCTGCAGATAAGTGTTAAAGATAGATTAGTAAAGTTCGTGCAGATAAGTGTTAAAGATAGATTAGTAAAGTTCGTGCAGATGGGTGTTAAAGATAGATTAGTAAAGTTCGTGCAGATGGGTGTTAAAGAGAGTATATGAAAGCTTGTGCAGGTAAAGTGTTAAGAAGAGATTACCAAAGCTCGTGCATGCGAGTATAAGTCAAGTTAGTGTGATATCTATAAAGGTAACAAAGCTTTCTCTTCAGTATATTTTAAATTGCATTATAGCATAAGTGTAATTTATACAAGGGGGACGTTGTCCCCTCATTTTTCATTAAAACGAATTGTCTCATTTAAACAGTATTAATATATTTTGATTTCTACCTAAAATATTAACTTATTGCATTAGAGCCATGTGGAAACTACCACCAAAGGCATATCTGGACACATACCACAGGGTGTGGTCTCTCAAAACATTCCTCCTTTCACGTACAATTTTCAAACAAAAAATATCAACCCGATTACGTAAGATATTTTGTTGTGTATAACCGGAGGGCTTGCTTATAAATACGTACAGGATTATGGTATTTTGATTATTCTAGTTGCTTACTTGCTGTAAGTATAATCGGTACTTTTTTCAAATTTTGTTCTTTTCAGGGAGTGTAATACATTTCCTTTAGTCAATTTAAATTACGAGGTGTTTTTTATGTTTCATTTCAATATTCAGACTTTCCACGAAACTGATCCAATTATAGATGTCATTTCTTCTATTGAAAATTCTTTGGTTTAAGTTTCTTAGTTTCTTTACGATCGTATGTCTGAATCAACATACCTTACATCCACTATTAACAGTACACGCTCATACGATCGTAAAGAAACTTGATCCAATTATAGCTTACAAACAACCTCCTGAAAATTCTATATTTCATTCATAAGCTGTTTCTAATAACCTGTGCAGAGAATGTTTCTTTATTCAGGTTATTAACGTATTGTCGCCGGCTCTTTCGTTTCCGAGTCTTTTGAACAAAACGCCTTTGGGTACGTAATTTAAAGTTCAATATACACGTATTCTAAATTTCTTTTAAACGTCTACGGTTGAACGACACGATGTAAAAGCAGAAAAAATATTAGTTTTAAACTTTAAACAAAAATAATATAATTCAATTTATAAGAATTACGTTTGTTTGTTTTTCGCACAAAGCTACTCGAGGGCTATCTGTGCTAGCCGTCCCTAATTTAGTAGTGTAAGACAGCTAGTCATCACCACCTACTGCCAACTCTTGTGCTACTCTTTTATCAACGAATAGTGGGATTGACTGTCACATTATAACGCCCCCACGGCTGATAGGGCGAGCATGTTTGGCGCGACCGGGATGCGAATCTAAGATTACGAGTCGCACGCCTTAACACGCTTGGCCATGCTGGGCCTTAAGAATTACGAACGCAAGTAAGCGATTTTAATTTGATAAGAAATATTGTTCTTAAGCGTGGAATGAAATGAGTTGTTATTGCTACAGATCTCACTGTCCACAACAATCAGGACGAGCGTGACCTAACGGTTTGGACACTTGACACTGCGAATTCGAATCCGGTTGTCGAACATGCTAATCCTTTCAGTCGTAGGAAGTTGTAATATTACAGTCAATCCCACGATTCGTTGGCAAAAGAACAGTTGGCGGCTGGTAATGTTGACTAGCTGTCTTCGTCTAGTCTGTCACTTCAAAATTAAGATGGCTAAAACAGGTTAGCCCTCGAATATCTTTGCTCGAAATTCTCCCAGTATATAAATAAGGAACTCTCATAATAGTTATCTGTATTATGCTACTATCTTTAGCCTACAACCGAAAGTTGAGATACAACATTACAAGTGTGGGTAACACAAGACACAACTTGTGGTCAGTCATAAACCTTACTTTCTCTCGGTTTAGCATGATAATAGTGCAATGGATAGTATATCGTAAATAAGTTAAACTCTAAACATTTCTCGCTTACTCTTGATGTGGCAGTTTGCGTGTCTGGCTGCGGATCCAAAAGTCCAAAATTCGAGCCATGATAAGCTGCTAAACATGTGTTATACTTTCAGAGAGGATGGTGTCATAACTATCCACTTAATGGACAATTTGGTTAACCAAAGACGAATCGAGTAGACACCTGGTGCTGATTAACTGTTTTTCAATAATGTCAATAGTTGTTACATTAATAATATATACACCTTCATTTCTTATTAACAGGGATTGTTCCTCAAATTTCGCATGAGGGCCCTGGGGAAATCATTGCATATTTAGACAAGTACTGTAGCTAGAAAAGCAACCAAACTTTCTCTATAATCAAATATTTAATTACACAATAACAGAGACATAATTTAACAAGGAACAGAAAGACACAAACCTGGTCATTTTACATTTACATGAGGTATTATCTTCACATTTCATTGGTTTTTGACCTGGCAACATAGGCCAATTATTGCATCAGGCGCCGCCTATGTTCAAAATACCGAATACTAAAATATTTCTTCATAAAACATGAAAAACAAATTACCTTAAACTTAAATTTTCCTTTCTTACTTCCTTATCGTCCCGAATAAGTCCCGTTGAAGGAAAGAGTTTCGTAACTACATTGAGCAATGTATACCTGGTACATGTTGGTACGAAAGGCCGGATTGTTATAAATAAGTACAACTGGCAAGCACTAGTAGAATCTATAATGTCACTTTTGTATTTTTTACTCAATCAAATAGCAGCTTTTATTTGCTCAAACGAATGATTACAAAAGCAAAAATACATACGTTTGTTTTGGAATTTCGTGCAAAGCTATACAAGGGCTATCTGCGCTAGCTGTCCATAATTTAGCAGTGTAAGACTAGAGGGAAAGCACCTAGTCATCACCACCCACCGTCAACTCTTGGGCTACTGTTTTACCAACGAATAGTGGGATTGACCGTCACATTATAACGCCCCCACGGCTGAAAGGGCAAGCATGATTTGGTGCGACGGGGATTCGAACCTGCGACTCTCAGATTACGAGTCGAACGCCTCAACACACCTGGCCATGCCGGGCCAAATACGCGTGTAGATCAGAACTAAAAATATGTTCCTATGGTAATAAGCATAATCAATTAAATATAATTATCAAACTGTATAACTTATAAAGATTAGAATTCATTTTTTCACCAGTTGAGTATCTTCGCTCTTGCATATCTTTGCGGTCGAAAACTCGATATGTCGTTATTTCTAACGTCAACGCTATCAAAAAAAGAATACATTTTTAAACGAATGACTCTGGATACGGAGTTGAATCCTTGTCGAGTTAACGCGACGAGACGTATACCACGTTACCCTAGATATTGTGATTTAACGATATTTCTTATAGTCATTGGAACTGTGCACTGCTCCCTCCCTCCCTACAATATCTTTCTTCCGAATTATCACGACTTTTGTGTTCACGTAACTTGTAATTAAGCAGTATTCGTGTGAAACACAAAACACAACTATGCGAGTGCTTTCTCTCCAGTTACAATAAGACACAGTATGCATGCAAACAAATATTCAAGTCACTACATTGTGGTATTCCACTGAAGTCGGTTTTTTTCTAACGAGTAGAAAGCAGGGCACGTTTCATTTTACATGATATCAAATTACTATTATTTATATAAAACTTTCTTTGCATTTCCAGAAATTAACAACAAATGATGTGACATTAGAAACAGAACAAAGACTATACACAATTTTAAATAATTATTCGTTTACCAATTTTTGCTGTGTAATGCCCTCTAATGGCACAGCGTGAAAACAACTTTTTACAGGTTCCTATTACTTTCTGTAGCTGTGGTTACGCATTGCAACTGGATGCATTATGGGTACACTTTTAACTTTTGTTCGTCAATTCTGGCAAGTTTATTGTTAGAAATCTATTGTTAACTGGTCCGTAGTGGAGGTTAAGACACCCAGAAGAAAAAAAATCATTTGTGTCACGGTTTTATAAAAATCAGACGTTTGTTGAAAACTAAGCAATTAAAAAAGTATAATACAGAAGGAATAGTGTGGAAAATAATATGATTATATTATTCAGAAATGTGTTTGACATAATGACAGAGATGTGATATAAAGAGAAGTAAATATTTTTATGTTCAAAACAAAGTTGTAATGTGTGAAAGCATTGAATGTATTTTGGCGAACGACGTAAATATTCGGTTATCATTGCTTCAAGAACTATGGAGCTCGGGATGGCCAGGTGGTTAAGGCACTCGACTCGTAATCTGAGAGTCGCAGGTTCGAATCCCCGTCACACCAACCATGTTCGCCCTTTCAGCCGTGGAAGCGTTATAATGTGACGGTCAATCCCACCATTCTTTGGTAAAAGAGTAGCCCAACAGTTGGGGTTGGGTTGCGATGACTGGCTGCCCTCCTTCTAGTGTTACACTGTTAAGTTAGGGACTGCTAGCGCAGATAGCCCTCGTGTAGGTATGCGCGAAATAAAAAACAAAACAAAAATTATGCTCGTAAGGTGTGAAAGTATTGAATGTATTTTGGCAAACGGCATAAATATTCGGTTATCATTGCTTCAGAAATTATGTTTACCCCAATTCTGAGTTGCAAGTGACTCGTACAAAATTGATAAAAAAATTACACTGCACCAACTTGATCTAGTTCACAACATGACAGTTGTTATTCATGAAATTCGATAGTAGAGATAGCGTTTCAACCACTACTGTGTCATGCCCTCACTATTCTGATGAACTCTGATATTAGAAGAAATGCCTCATCAACATTGAATATAGCAGATGTTTTATGGTTGACATACTGACGTATAGGATGGCCCAAAATTATCTTTCATATCTTAAAATTCAATAATTAAATAACTAGAAAATACAACCATTTAGTTTTCAACGTCTTATAGACAAATTGAAAAACAGATTTCTCCATTATGTTTTCCCTCTCTCTCTGTACATTGTGTATTATTATTCCGTAAAATGCAAACTGTAAGAAAAGGTTCAATGTGTCGTTTGGCTTACAGAAACGAAGTCATTTACTGTAGTGAAGTGTAATTACAGACACTAGTGGAGATAAAAAATGTATGGGGGTATATTAAGGATATCGTTGAATCGCTTGTATTAAACATCATGGAGCTAGAGGCCAGAAAAACGGACGTCATCACCATTGTGACTGTGGGCATGTTGCAGCGAGCATGGACTAAAATTGAATACGATTGGTCTTGGAGAGAGTCACATATGGTTGGCGTTTTATGGCGCAAAACAACTGGACTATCTACGCAAAACAAGTGGTAAAAAATAAAATAACAATTAAAGTATTATAAAGTATAGAGAAAGATGAAATTAAAGCAAAAACAATGGCCCAACGTTGGATAAGAACTTAAACAGAATTAAAAAGGTTAATGGTCCTTAAAATACTAAAAACATTTGCATGTGTGTGTGTTTTTCGTACAGCAAAGCCACATCGGGCTACCTGCTGAGCCCACCGAGGGGAATCAAACCCTGATTTTAGCTTTGTAAATCTGTAGACTTACCGCTGTACTAGCAGGGGGCAAACATTTGTAAGGTGGAAAGTGTCACCATTGCTTATGACATTGCCCAACGTCAGAAATAAATCCATGGTAAACATGTTTAAAATGATGCACAATAGTAGAATGTAGGCTATTGTTACTTGAGAGTCACACAGACCACACATTGGTGCACCAGTTCCACATAAAAGTGTGTGTTTTCTTATAGCAAAGCCACATTGGACTATCTGCTGATTCCACCAAAGAGAATCGAGCCCCTGATTTTAGCCTTGTAAATCTGCAGACTTACCACTGTATCAGCGGGGGACCCACATAAAAGTAAACGATGGGTTAAAAAAACTGTGACCAATGCATGGCCTAGTTAGGACTACTCTCTCCTATGGAGAAAAGACGGCCAAACTCCAAGAGAAAGTCTTATCTGGAAAAGCTTGTTATCACGTTACTCACTCCAAGTCGACTGCCAACTGGCTAGGAGCCGAGCCTTAAAAACAGGACTGCAGCTAGAATAGGCAGACGTAGCTACAGTGTTAGCTCGTTCCCGCGAATACCAAGATGACGTGGTATCCAGAAAAACTGGATAGAAGTATAGATCAAGAGAAATGGATCAATCAGTTTTGAACATCGACGAGAATAGGGTGAGAACTAACGCGTAGCGATTCCAGGGCAAGCTAAGCAAGTCGGTGAAAATAGTACAATTCGAATACTTCTTAGCTTCTACATGATCCAGTGAAAGAAAAATGGCGTACAGTTCGGAGGTAACACAGAAACTGTAAAGGGGATCCTGTGTGCAGTCGCCAAATCACAAAAACTATGGCAGAGCCCATAGATTCACCTGATTTCGAACCATCCGTATAAATGGGTATAGAAAGATTATTCTAATGATGTTCGGTAAATAGAAAACAGTATTTCCAATCGCGAGTATCTGCCTTTTTCAGATGACTCAAAAAACGGTCACACTTGGGGATGGTAATAAGTCATGGTTGGGTGGGCTTACCTGTATAGACAGCAACGTCATCCAAGGACAGGCCAACAATGCCTGGAATCAATGGCTATAATGAACAATGGGAGACCATCTATTTTGAAAATGCATGGCCCACTAATGAAGGAAAACACGACTTCAGTTGGGATGCTTTGGGGATGATCAAAATCTTGAAGCATACAGTAGAGACAGTTGCAGATGGCAGAGGTGTATAAGAAGTTCGTGAGACTCAGTGTACAAACTCTAGACTAAAGAAGTGCAGAAAGCCTCCGTGCAGAGTCGAAGCCCCAAATGGTGAATGGGGTCCAACATCTTCAATGCCAAGGTTTTAGCAGAGCAATAGACCAGAAACTCATAGTCCAGTTTTGATCGAATGAGTGCACAATAGGTTTTGAGCATAGAACATCAATCTGCTCCCCAAGAAGATGTTCAATGCCCTCGTATACTTGACGTATAGCTGCTTGAAGTGTGGAATGAATGTCAGCTTATGGTCAAATATAAGCCCCAAGAACTTTGCCTCTGGGACCACAGGAAGCACAAATTTACAAAAATAGAGCTCGGGATTGGAGTGAATAGCCCACTGGTGGAAAAAATGCATGTAAACGGCTTTAGAGAGAGAAAAGGAAAAACCATATGCTGTGATCTACTTCAGTAAACGACTGAGGGCAGTCTGTAGCTGCTGCTAAATTAACTTCATGCTCGACGACTGACACAAGATGTGAAAGTCGTCGATATAGAGTCCGTTTGCAACTGTAGGGGAGAGTTGTACAGTTATATTATCAATCTTTATAATGAAAAGTGTGACACTCATGACACAACTTTGAGGGACTCCAAGTTCCTGTGAGAACGAACGGGAAAATGTTGAACCCTCACGAACTTGGAACCTTCAGTTCATTAAAATGTTTTTGATAAAAATAGACAAATGGACATGCATTCCACATTAGTGGAGGTCTCATAAAATGCCATACCTCCACGTAGTATCATAAGCTTTCTCAAGGTGAAATTAAAATAGAAACAAGATGTTGTTACTGAGAAAGGCTTCTGTGATTAACGTTTATAGTCGAATCAGGTGGTTCATGGTGGAGTTCTGTTGTCGAAACCTACATTGGGTGGACGAGAGGAGGTTGTTTTATTCGTGGAACCAAACAAGTGGATAATTAACCATCCTCTCTTCGATTTTACACAGACAACTGGAAAGTAGTTTGAAGGAAACTTGGGATCCTTTCCAGGCTTAGTAAAAGGAAGGACAATAGCCCACTACCATGCATCAGGAAAAGCATTTTTTTTCTGCCAGATCCAGTTAAAAACAATCAGAAGAATAGCAAGAGAGGCAGGAGAGAGATGACGCAGCATCTCGTAGTGAAAATCATAAGGTCCAACTGATGTACTGCCAGACTGATGAAGAGCAAGCTGGAGTTCCTCCAGTGTAAAGGGGCGATTATAGCTATAGATACGATCAGCGTGAAAGAAAAGAGGTGATCACTCAGCCAGAGTCTTGATGGCTAAGAAAGCGGAGATGAAACAGAAGTGCTAGATCTACGAGAAAAACTTTCGCTGAGAGTATCGGCGTTGCTCTAGACATCAGTAACTACCTGGTCAGCAAGGTCAAAAGGGGCAGAAGTATACTGCCTACTGACCTTTCAAATATAGTCCCATATGACTTTGGAACTAGTGGTAGAAGAGATGCTAATTGTATACTTAGTCCGAGATTCCTTTTAGCTTTGATGAGCTCATTGGAAAGCAATGTGATTTAAAAGTGTCTTTGAAAGGTGTCTAAGGCCTGTTTTTGAGCCTTCTATACCATGTGGCAGGCAGGATTTCACCACGTACGAGGATACCATGGAAAACGTGTTGAGATTTTAGGAATACACTGAGCAGCTGCCTGGACAGTACAGACATTCACTGCTGCCATGCAGCTGCCGAGTGATGGCTCACAGACAAAGGCAGGAACATGTTCCGAGAGAACAGTGAAATAAGAACAGTTAGTCTGGTCTAACTTCCATCAAGGCACGCGGATATGGCGGCATCGACCATGGCCAGTCTCTCAAATTGATAGGAAAGTGGTCATTGCTCCGTGGGTTGTCAACCCTCCATGAAGGTGAGAAAAAGTGAAGGAAAGCAAATAAATAGATCGATAGCAGTAAAAGATTGACTAGGAGCATGAAAATAAGTATAGGAACCAGTATTGAAAAGAGAAAGGTTGTGACCCGAAACCATATGCTCTATGGAACGATCCTTCCGAACAATATCTGCACTACCACAGAGGAGATTATGCCCCTTAAAATCCCCCACGATTAAAAAGGGAGATAGTAACTGTTCAATGAAGACATCAAAGTCTGGTTGATCATAGGTCTCTCTATGAGATAAGTAGAGAGAACAAATAGTGATGGTACGACCCTTGGAAACATGGATAACTATGGCCTCCAAGGGTTATCGAGTGGCAAAGGCAGGGCGGGCACATGCTGATCGACCAGTAGTGCTAACCCTGCATGCACTCTTCCATCACACACCCTGTCATTTCTATACAAATAAAACTGCCGAAAGGTAACTGCACCAGCAGGTTTCAGAAATATTTCGTGTAAGGAGAGACACATAGGATGCTAAGCATCAATCACATCCTTAATATCATCTATATACGAATGAAAACCCCGACAGTTCCACTGTATCAAAGTCGCCATTTTTATTTATATGGAGAAGAACTGGCCGAGGAGCCATTGCGTTTTCAGCTACATTTGTTTTCCTTAATGGATGGAAGTCTATTGGCCTCCAAGGATCTTGCTCTGGGTCAAGTAAGCAGATCTTTCTTTGCGGACGTAGATTCCAGCAATTGTTGGCGTGAACGAATAATCGATTTGCATCTTGGGGCTGTAAAAATATCGACTCATGGAAATGCCCAAATCTAAAGCCAAAGGAAGTGGATTCGGAGAACCACTGGACAGATTGTCAGGGAGAGTGATTGGGATTGTCAACTCTTTTAACCAGATGTTTGGCAAACGACTCTGGTGGAGGCACAGAGAGATCTGTCTGCACTCCCACAGTGGCAGTGGAATAGGGTGCATCAGCATACGTCTGAGAAGGAGTGGGGGACAATAACTTCCGAGCCTCTGGGTAGGAGATATTGTTCACAGTCTTCAAGCATTACATCTCTTTCTCCTCCACCCACTTAGGCCAAGAACTAGAGTAAGAGGAAAGTGAACCATTGCAGTTAACATAGTGTTGTTCCAGTTTCCACTCGTAGGCGTCATGGTCTTTGTTATTACAATGAGCACGTGTTAAAGAATCACTACAATGTCTTCGAGTGACCGAACTACTGACACCGGAAATATCTGAGAGGGATGGGAACATATACCCTGTCTTGACTGTGGCAGGTAGATGTGGTGATATAAATTTCAAAATCAGAATATTAATAGGCATCATAATTCCATCTTTGCGAGTGAAGATTCAAAGCACTGTAGAAACGCCTTGGCTGGAAAAACCAACGAGGATTTCCGACTCGGGAACGTTTTTTAAGCTCCTCTCAACAACAGCTTCTCTTGAAGAATTCAGGGTAGCATGGGACCAACCATGATGCTTTTCGAAATCATCAGGAGTTTGATGTGTTGTGATGAAGATGTTTCCACCAAGATGTCTCCTAAGCGCAGCTTCCTTACTGACTTGTGGGAGGCAGGAAGCCCCTCTAATCTCTTTTGAATGAAAAGGGAGACATCTGCCCTAAAACTTTTTTAGGTAATGCATGCAAAATAAGAAATCGAGGTTTGAGTTCGACTTTGATTGTGATTGTTGAACAGAGTCATCCATACATAGTCGTTTTCCGACAATCTGTTCTCTTTCTCCATTTTTCTTTCTTTTTAGTTCAGGAATGGGAGTATCCATAATGACATAAGAATATTTCAATGCTCACTGTTCCCACCCACCACGAAGCCCTACGAGAGGACGCATTGCAATGCCAAAGAAGAACCTTGCAGTAACGCTATGGTTTAGTAAGCACTAAAACCCAAATATCAGCATCAGACACAATGTCCACAACACCTGTTGAGAAGGTCCAACACTGGTACTTGAATGACCCTCACCCAAGAGGACCAGCCAATTGATCCTGAGAGGACCACCTCAAGGCCACCCGTCTACAGGAATTCAAGGCCAAATTGGTGTGTTAGGGTTAGATCTCTCAACACCAGGATCCCTTTTTCTCTACACAGGTCGTCACGCACAACAAACACATGGGTGGATGTTCAGATTCCAGAGGAGGGAAATTGAAATTACAGAACCTTTTCTGGTAGGTCCCCTCACCACGTACAGGAATCCACCTCGATGGGTCAAAAATGGTACACACCTAGAAATCTACTGAGAAATTAATAAAAACTGTTTAAGTCGGGCTATAAGGTGTTGAAAAGTACATAGTTGTATTTCCTTGGTTATTCAATTTTAAAATTTTAAAATAGGAAAGAAAATTTTGAACAGCCCTATACATTCTGCTTTACTTTCACTTGTACGATTTTATTACAGATTAGAAAGCACTAATTGAGGTACCTGTTCAACGCTCAGGGAAGGCATAGAAGCCCCTTGGGGGTTGACATTGAAGGGGTCAGATCCGAACACCGACCCACCTGTGCAACTCCCCGAGGACTCCTAAAGGTACACGGTAGGTTTGATGGTAATCAGGCTATCGTTTCGCCAGGTATAAATGGATACACGCACACAGACGCTTGTCAAATAAATATAAAGGATGGCCAGTGTTTTCTGGAACAATGAGGGGAGGAAAATGTACAGCACTGGCAGAGTTCACGCCTCATTAATTTTATTTTTAACAAAAACTTTTTGCTATCTGAAAAACAACACTTACCTACAAAATCACAAGCATAGAACCATTTTTCATGAGTCACATGAAATATCTTTCAATTACAACCAACGCTATAAAAATGAAAAATGATGACGTGGCAAACAAAGCTTTTTTTTTTAATCAGCCAGGTGGGAAAGAAACGAACATATTCGACTGTTTATTTATCCGAAACGATATCGTCGTTTTATAATACCTTACTCCTAAAGTTTCTTCTCTTACCCTGTAATTAAGTAAATATAATTCCAGCATGATTATTTTAAACTCTTGGATATAACCTGTTTAATTCAGTGGTTCATCTGAAAGTGCTCGAATAATCTGAAGATGCTTGTATGAATAAGTAAAAAACATATTGCGGTAATCAGTCAAAGTCAGATCGTTACTATCAGGATAACTTAGTCATGCATCTTAACCCTTCCTCCCTTTTCCCTCATATCTTTCACAAGTAAAATGGTCTAGTAGTTTCCAAATATATATATATATCTATTTTTTTTAATTTCGTGCAAAGCTACACGAGGGCTATCTGTCCACAATTTAGCAGTGTAAGATTAGAGGGAAGGCAGCTAGTCATCACCACCCACCACTAACTCTTGGGCTACTCTTTTAACAACGAATAGTGGAACTGACCGTCACATTATAATGTCTCCGTGGCTGAAAGGACCAGCATGTTTGGTGTGACTGGGATTCGAACCCGCGACGCTCAGATTACGAATCGAGTGCCTTAACCACCTGGTAATGTCGGGCCTGTTTCCAAATAAAGGTCTTCAAAGGATATTCTGAAAAACTACTTAGTTTAATTAAAATAATAAATTAATTTATAAATCGGCTGTTATGTTATTCCTTATAATGGTCGTTTGATTATCAAGGAAAATACATTAAAAGTATTTTCGAAGGAGGGAGTGGCAGAATAAATCTATTAAAATAATAATTAATACCCAGTTTTTGTCTGTCTTTAAACTTCGCAAGTGCTTCATTTCAAAAGCAAAATGCGAGTGTTAAAATATTTGAGTAAACTTTTTTTACAACAACTTATTAAGAGGTTATCAAAGTATTTAAACGGGTCTAGCGTTAGGTTGTAGAATAGCCATATAAGCTTATTTAGTGATCGTTTTAAGTAGGATAAAGTTTAACCCCAACTAAACCAAAGCAAAAAACATACACAAGTAACAGAGTTAATTAATCTCTCTAGCGAATATCGGCTGTACTTAATACAGGCTTAACTAATGCTAGGCCTGAAACAAGTGGACTTGCAGCTTTTGGTGTCTGTGTTTAGCATTTCTTTGTATTAGTTTAAAAATCCTGTATTTAAAAAGTTCTGTTGCAACAAAGATACTCATGTGACCACAGATATATTGCGGTTTCTGTTAGTCTTGAGTTCGGCATGGCCAGGTGGTTAAAGCACTCGACGTCATAATCCAACGGTTGCGGGTTCGAATCCCCCGTCACACCCAACATGTTCGCCCATTTAGGCGTGGTGGCGTTATAATGTAATATTGGTAAAAGAGTAGCCCAAGAGTTGGCGGCGGGTGGTGATGAATAGCTGCCTTCCCTCTAGTCTTACGCTGCTAAATTAAAGCAGATTACCGTCGCGTAGCTTTGCGCGAAATTTAAAACAAAACAAACGAATATGCTCGTCTTTGGTGAAACAGTTAAAAAAACACTCAATCTATTAAACTAAGTTAAATATGACTTTTTCATAAAGAACATGTTTAAGAGTGTCTGGAAGACAGATTAATCAAATTCAAATATTCTGATTAAAATATGAATCATGTCACAAATGTTTATTACACTTTTCATTTAAGGTTTACAACAATAAAATGTAATACGTTCACGGTGTTTTTCAAAACTTATCGTAAACGTAACCTACATATATGCTTTTTATTTTTTTGTAATATGAGACTCGACACGTAAGCAGCGTCATTAAAGATACAAGTGCGCATTAGGTAGTACAGCGCGACATCTGCTGTCAGAAAGTGTAATATGTGTGCAATGTGCATATTACACTAAAACACAGATACAAAGGCGTGCGCGCCTCTTTAGACTTTATGAAAAATTGTCTATAATAAACAGAATTATTAATGTATTATTTCCAGACAAGTATGAGCGAAATAGTAAGTAATACTGTAATCTGTAAAACACTTTCAAATCAAATAAATCGTCTTAGGCCTTTCTGTAACGTAATCTACTAAACTGTAACAAGTGTAAGTGAAAAAAAAAAACACAACAAAAACTGTAGAAGTTCACCATTACATCTAATGAAATAGTGGTTAGGAAATCTTTGAAAAACAAGTAAGTTAAAGTAGTTTCTGATAATTACTGATATTATCGGCCAGAGTATAACGTGTTGTGTCTTAACCCTCAAATTTATCCATCTAAGCCCAAAGAAAAGCATAACCTCTAATCCTAAGCCCTTTACACTGTGATGTTTTTCAAGACACAGATTAATGTCAACCTATAAAATTACGCATTCGCACTACAATATCGAATGAGAAGGAAATTCTCCTTACTACATTTGAACAGTTCAAAAACCTTAGTGAACTAAATGAACGCGTTTAATTTGTATTGGGCTTTTGAGACGGTGTATGTTGTTGACACCAGTCACAAGACAGAAGAAGCCTTAAGTTTGGGGCCCGGCATGGCCAGGTGGTTAAGGTACTCGACTCATAATCCGGGGTCGCGGGTTCGCATCCCCGTCGCGCCAAACATGCTCGCCCTTTCAGCCGTGGGGGCGTTATAATGTGACGGTCAATCCCACTATTCGTTGGTAAAAGAGTAGCCCAAGAGTCGGCGGTGGGTGATGATGACTAGCTGCCTTCCCTCTAGTCTTACACTACTAAATTAGGGACGGCTTGCACAGATAGCCCTCGTGTAGCTTTGTGCGAAACTCAAAAAACAAACAAACAAACAACTAAAGATATTTTTCCTTTACTAAACTTCATTCACCCCTTTGGGTAAATAAAACTCATTTGAAGAAGTTCTAGCTATTTGCAAATTGTTGCCCAACAACTGGCAACATTTATCACTAGGTTAAAACGCACAACCACATGCTTATATAGAGATACAAAGTAATTTAGTATTATATGTGACGTAGTATATTAGGCATAAACGGTTTCACAAATAATATTCTCTATAACCGCATTGCTAAACGGGATAATGACATACTGTCGATCTCTTTTTAATTTTGTAGAGCGTGTGTAGACCACAGCTGTATGGCATTATATCTTCCTGGTTACTTTTATCTAGTACATGGTAGGTTTGCCCTGTTTCTAAACTTGGAGGCCCTTCTTGTTTGACCGAATTGTAAGATATTTGACCGCCAGTGTCATCACGCCTTCGGATATCTGTCACAATAAGCTGAGATTGTAGCAACTTTCGTTTGAAGGAATATCACAAAAGTCTCGTTTACTTATATGGATATCTGTCACAATAAGTTGAGATTGTAGCAACTTTTGGTTGAGGGGAAACTACAAAAGTCTCCTTTACTTCTGTCACTATCTCTCAAATGTTCCATTTCATTTTGCAAAAATATATCAGGGGCGGATCCAGGAAGGACGAGAGGTTCTGATCCTCTTTTATAATGCCAAAAATGCAATCCAAGAAAACGATAACTTTCTGATAGACATAGAGATAAAATATAGAAATGCAAATATTTTTTGTATATTTATTTTCTGGGATCGTTTATGCTCTCATTTTTATATAACAAAGGGGAACAATACAAAAATTATTAAATAATTCACTAAATATATAAAAAAACTCCCTGCTAATTTCGACAGACCTAGCTTGACATTCTCAAGGGACAAAGAGAAAACAGTTGTCGGCGTTAAGGGCACTGGAGGACACATATTTTACTAACGAAAAAATATTAAATGGAGAAAAGTGTCTTCCAGTTTGTATGAAAATACCAAATCGAAAGTAAAGTATTTGTATATTGTTATCAGTGATTCTTGAATTAATTATGCTTGTTGTTTTATGTGTGAAATATGAAGACAGGCGTAAAGGATACTTTTCAAAATAGAATTATAGCCCACCACAGGTCCTTGAAGAAGCCCTGTTCATCTGTATGATTATCAGCTATTCTCTTCTTCCCCTCACTCTAATCCACCACTGAATAACGTTTGATTTAACTTGTTTCTGGGGGCACTTTAAGATCCGGGCTCTAACTGTGCTGGCCTGGTATGTCTAGGTGGTTAGGACGCTCGACTCGTAATCTGAAAGTCGCAGGTTCGGATCTCCGTCACACAAAACATGCTCGCCCTTTCAGCCGTGGGAGCGTTATAATGTTACGGCCAATCCCACTATTATTTAGTGAAAAAGTATCCCAAGAGTTGGCAGTGGGTGGTGATGACTAGCTGCCTTCACAGTCTTATACTGCTAGATTAGGAACGACCAGAGCAAATAGCCCTCGTGTAGCTTTGCGCGAAATTAAAAACAAATGCAAACGAAATAAAACATGTTCTCAATGGTAGTAGAAAGTATTGGTCGTTCGGGCTTCTTATTGCTAGCTTAGTAACGTAAGTTATCAGAAAAAACGAAATCAGTGAAAGGTATCGGTAATCAGAGTTAGTGAGATTTAGAATTTCATAAAGTCTTCATTTCTCGAAGGAAGGGGACTCCCATTTCATCTCTTTGGAATCCATTCATTTGGACACCATATTATTTCGAACATGGTGGATCCACTCTTGATCGTACAGTATACGAAATGTAAACATTATATTTTATGTTGTCTATAAGTATACTTACGAAACTAAAAATGAACATTATATGGTTTCCGTATTTTCTATAAGTATGTTTACGAAACTAAAAATGAACGTTATGTGGTTTCCGTATTTTCGTTTTTGACTTTTCAATTGTGAATTTTTATTCGTGACCGAATTCTCTTTTAAGGTAAGTGATTCAATCTCCATTCTATAGCACTAAAGGTAACTTTAGTGAAAGTAAATCTCTGAATAATTTCCGGCAAACCATTTATAAAAAGTGCTCAAAGTTGCAATCTGTAACACAAGTCATAGTATTTTTGTTAATCAAATTAAGATAACAACAAAACTATAGTAAAATTAATAATTTGAATAATTTTCAACCACCCCTCATATAATTCAATTAATTTTGAATTATTTCTTCGAAGGGAATATTGGATTTAGTCTTTTTCAGAAAGATGTCTGATAAATAAACGTGTCTGCATTCTGACATCACGTAATTAGTTTCGCTAATCGTGCCGATGTCGTAAATACCTGGTACGAAAAAACATTACGTCATATGCCCGTTCTACAGCATTTGGTGCATAAAATGACACGTACAACTTCGAGTCCATTGCGCACGTTTGTGTCAAAATCTTACATGATTTTGCTGATTAGGGTACTCGACTTTTGTTACAAAATGAACCAGCGGAACCAGAGTTCATCAGAATTTAATTTTATAAATCAATGAACTGTCTCTAGCATTCCAGTTCAAGTTTATGTTAACAACAGGTTGATTTTACATTAGAGAATTTTTAGGAAAGCGATACATTACCTGAACGTTGTTTTTAAGCCTCTGTTTTTATTCTCGGATTGATCAATAAAAATAAACACGAAATACAAACATTGTTTGACTAATAGCTACATTGCTAGATAATAAATTAACAAAATAATAATCCTGGCACTTGCAGAAAGGATATATTGAAAACATTTATAAGACTACAGTCTCTTTACTTTCTAACACTTAGATTTTAACTTCTGTGTCTATGTTATATAAGAATATGTCATTTTCTGTAAAGAACAACCTACCTAGATCTTTTTCTTAGATCTTTCATCTGTCTGGAATCATGTCTAAAAGGTCGAGAAAACCTGGTATTGTAACACGTACAAAATCACAAATATTAAAGCTATTAGATCGTAAGTCCTAGTTCTTAAATAAACTTTGCAGGTGGTTCATTATGCTGGATCTAATGTCAGTACCTACCTCTCAGCTAACGACAAGGTTTGTTGTAGTGGGAGATGACAGTCATCAGGACACCAGATAAATCAGAACTGTAGATAAATATATAAATCGTATTTCATAGATTAAAGGCAAAATATGGTTTCATGTTAACATGCCAAGATGTGAATTGGAAGGTCTAAGGCTCGAACCGCGATGTACCATCGAACGTACTACGCATTTTCAGCTGTGGGTTATAACTGTGGCAGCTATTATGCTATTTAGTTAAGCGCACAGGTAGCAGATGCTACTGATCGGTTATCTGAACCTTGGAGTTTCTCGCATGTGGTACTAAAATTCAAAATGCCAGTACCATTTACACGTCACACTAGTTTTTGTTTGTTTAGCTATCTCTGCATATATCTTACAAAAATTAAAAGTGACCCGCATCGCACACGTGCTTTTAATAAATGTGGAAATCACTGATTTTCAGTACGATAAGCACAGACGTTTCGGTATACTGTAAACACAAAACATTTCAGTATGCTGTAACACAGTAACAGGTATGATCTAACGCGTTTCGGTCTACCATATTATATTACTATCGAAAAGGGCCATATTTGTTTACTTACTAGCGACTGAGTTTGGTTTCTTTGGAATTTCGAGCAAAGCAACACGAGGGCTATCTGCGCTAGCCGTCCCTAATTTAGCAGTGTAAGACTAGAGGGATGGCAGCTAATCATCACCAACCACCGTCAACTCTTGGGCTACTCTTTTACCAACGAATAGTGGGATTGGCCGTTAAATTATAACGCCCCCACGGGTGAAAGGACGAGCATGTTAGGTGTAACGAGAATTCGGACCCATGACCCTCAGATTACGAGTCGAGTTCCTTAACCACCTGGCCATACCGGGCCCGCGACTGAGTTACTCCTACTTACCTTGTTAACTTATTTATAATTTTATCATTTCTTATTACACAGGATTTTGGTTATATGGTTACCATTATTGAGCTCTGATTTTTCGTAATGTCGATTGACTCTTACAAGGCCCGGCATGGCCAAGTGTGTTAAGGCGTGCGACTCGTAATCTGAGGGTGGCAGGTTCGCATCCCCATCACGCCAAACATGCTCGCCCTTTCAGACGTGGGGGCGCTATAATGTGACGGTCAATCTCACTATTCGTTGGTAAAAGAGCAGTCCAAGAGTTGGCGGTGGGTGGTGATGACTAGCTACCTTCCCTCTAGTCTTACACTGCTAAATTAGGGACGGCTAGCACAGATAGCCCTCGAGCAGCTTTGTGCGAAATTCAAAAAAACAAACAAACTCTTACAACATGGAGAAAAGGCCTAGCTGTTTATTTTAAAGTGAAGCAATGGTTTGCCTAAATCTTTTGAAATATTTGTTAAAATATTTTAAATGTTTAAAATATTTTAAACATATTGAATATTTGAGTTAAGCGTTAGGCCTAAATTGTACAGTGTCTCGGCAATACGTGACGTCATCATTTAAGTAAATATCTCATATTCGCAAACTACATTTCCTAGGCCAAGCATGGCCAGGTGGTTAGGTCGCTCGACTCGCAGCCTGAGGGTCGCGGGTCCGAATCCCCCTCACACCAAACATGCTCGCCCTTTTAGTCGTGGGGACGTTATAATGTGACGGTCAATCCCACTATTCGTTGGTAAAAGAGCAGTCCAAGAGTTGGCGGTGAGTAGTGATGACTAGTTGCCTTCCCTCTAGTCTTACGTATTTAAATTATTGACGGCTAGCGCAGATAGCCATCGTGTAGCTTTGCACGAAAATTCAGAAACAAACAAACAGACCTGATTAACACTTTCGTTGTAAAACACTGTTCACAATTTTGCACAAACTGTCCAGGAATTTGAATTTTAGCAACATTTTAAGTTACAGCTTACAGTGGCTGTTAACATGTCTGTCAGAAAAAGTAAATAATTCTTCTTTTCCTTTTATGTGTTTTAGTAAATTATTTTCTTGGTGAAAATACTGCTTCTTAGGTAAAAGCACTACTTTTCGTCATGATCGTAACAGAATGCTCTACACTCAACAAGATTACATACTCTCGTTAATAGAATGCTCTACACTCAACAATATTACATACTCTCGTTCTTAAGTGTTCATAACCGGGGTATATTTACACCAATAGGCAACAAGAACCCACTTTCAACGGGCTTTATGTGTGTGTTTCTTATAGCAAAGCAACATCGAGCTGAATCCACCGAGAAGAATCGATCCCAGATTTTTAGCTTCGTTTTATTTTGAAAACTATTTGTTTAAAGAAAATTTAGTTAAAACCCTGTTGTACAGAACAGAGACTTTAAGATACCAGGAAACTGGAATCTTTTTTTTGAAGCAGAGGTTGAGAACATTAAAGAAATGTTTAGAAGAATTGCTTTTATTTGTTATTCCTGAAGGAACAAGCCACACCTACAATGAAAAACTCAAAACACTATCTCTTGTTATAATATGATCATAGGAAAACTATTACTTTCGTGTTACCCTATTTAGACACTCGTACATCTTTAAGAAGAAGTTAATCAAACAGCTGTTTTCAAAAGTTGAGTTAAATTATGTCTTGTAAATAGAATCTAGGTTTAAGAGTTGTTGAACATCTCTTGACCTAACTAGTAGTATATAAGTTAACGTACCCAAGGTACCATCAAGGATATATATTGGATCAGCCGATAGAAAGCGCTGCAGTCGAGTAAAATAACATTGTAATCTATAACACTGGAAGTGTTAATAAGTACAGTTAGTTTTTCGGAAATTCCTACCGGTAATATTAACAACTATTGTATAAACGAATGTGATGTTTATGTCTCCATTCTCAGAGAGAGTTCCATCCTAGAATCTTAAAATCACTTGCCAATAAACTAAGATAAACGGGTTGTTAACCAGAAAACGAGCACGGTGTCACTATAACTGTGAAAAACTTAAAATATAAAGAAAAACGTGAACTTCCATTACTAGGTTAAAGTAAAAACAGAACCCTTCGATCACCAAGTTAGAGCAAAAATTGGGTATTCTGGAGTGGAAAAGCTTCCAGTTTAATTTAGTGAACTTCATGCTAGTTCTGCTGTTTTCTCGTGTTTTTTTTCATTAGTAATTTCAACAACAATGGTACATGTTTCAGCTCGACAAGTGAGGACTATTGGTGGTACAATTATAAGGTGTGAAGTTGCAACAGCAACCACCCTCTGTTCTTCCCTCTTTTGAAGTTACACCCCTGCTTCGAAAATAGAGAGAAATGGATCGGGGATGTATTCGGGCAGAACCGGATCTGGGAGAGATTTAACGTTCTCAGCCATTATTTAGAACTTTATGTTTACCGCTGTAAGGAGAGCTGTACGAGGAAAATAAAACATAAAAAAACTCGTGTACTGCCCTCAACACAGCAGGAAATGGGCTGTATAAAAGAACATTCTTGCTTTGTAAGTCTGGACTAGCAAACAAAGAGGGCTTCAGTCACATTTTTCAACTCACTTTTTCAGGAAGACAGCATTATTTTTTATTCGAGTTACAAATCGTTCGTGCGCTATATAAAAACTACAGTTCACATTGTAAAAACAAATCTTAATATATTTTTAAACTTCTTACACATTAAGTAAACACGTACATTTGTTCCTTTTATCGTGGCATCATTGTTAGATTTAAATTGTCGTTTCAGGAATATGCTATCGATTTTTCAAAGATTTTCTTCCCAGTAAATTTGACGTGTGATGAAAGCGATGATTTATAAATGTTTTCTTTGGAAGGTGAAATAAATATCAAGACGCAATCAAAAAGTGCCTAAAGAAAAGATGTCTTCCTCAAGCATTTTTACAATCAAAACTATATGTCTCTTACTGGCATAGCGGTGCGGCTGTGAACTTACAACGTTAGGATCCAGGTTTTGATACCCATAGTTGGCAGAGCACAGATAACCTTTTGTGTAGATTTGTGCTTACCTACGAACAAACAAATCAAAAATATACGTGAGTGAAGAAGATAAAAAAAATATGGAAGAAAAATGTTAACTACCGATAGGAGGAAGCTACCTGCTTAGAGCAAAACTAAACTTCAAACTGGGATCGGTAATGGCCATAGGTAATTAAATATACTTTTGTCACTTTCTTATTTATAAAGATTAGAATTTATTATCATTCTTGTTGCTAACGAAATTTTCGGCTGTAATCAATGTAGCAATCTCACAAAGTTTTGTGAGATGCTACTGGGATTACACTGTTATGCTTGGTTTCGAAATTGCTTTTAATTGATATGTTGAAATTCATGGCGAAATTAATAGGTGTTCAATACTGAACTTGTCATCTACCTGAATTTACACGTGTCAATTGACCTACACTATTTTGAATCATACGACTGTGAACATTTGGGCAAATCTTAGTTAAAAGCAGTTAGATGTAACCCATCAATGTACTGTTGTTTGGAGTGTAAAGTCGGTTTTGATGAAATCTATAAGCTAATGAATGTTTATATGTCTTCTTGATTCAACAAAATATCGGCAGAAAACCTAGAAATGTGTCTGTTTTACGCATAATAAATATAAATAAATATGAACATGTCTGTGTGTCTGTTCTTCATACATTTGCACATTTCTTGATCAATCAACGCTAAACTTGATACAGTAATACAAGATGACGTGAGGAAGATCATGATATGGGTGAGATGGATCCCCCATTTAATTTTATATTGATAGAATTATTCAAAAGCAGTATGCCTTTCTCTTCAGTATTGGCACCTTTATGTATTTTATGACATTTTTAATGCTTATTATGTCAATAAAAAATTAAAACACAATCCTATATTCTTTGTTGCAAACGAGTTTTTATTTCACCCGTTCAACGGATGGGTGCACCACTTGGTAGCACATATTAATGAAAAACGACTCATTTCACTGTGCATCATATCAGCACTAATGGTTTATAAAATGCATTATACAATTTTTCTATGCCCTTTTCTTTAACAGGGATTAAATAATAGAGAAGTGTATATACAAAAAATAAAACTTTTTGTTTTGTTTGTTATTAAACACAAAGTTGCACAATAGGCTATTTGTGCTCTGCCCACCTTAGATACAAAAGCCCGGCTTTCAACGTTGTAAGTCTTCATTCAGATGTATCGCTGAACCACTTCGGTGATAGAAAATTAACCTGTGTAAAATATAAAACAAACTATTTTTTATATTAAAAATTAATCGAAATAATTTAGCAGTTTTAATGCAATAAATAGTTGTTTTTTTTAATATTCTGTAATAGGAGCAGTATATACAACGAGAGAGTCACGTAGCAAAACCATAGAAATATTTATAGGCTGCAAGTGAATGTATAGGTTTGTATGAATACGTGGAAAATCAAAACTTTCGGGTTTTAACTTGTTCTGCTTGGCTGGGCTAATGATCGAAAGTACTACGTTTCTTAATCGGGGCAACCTTCACGTTGTGAGGTTTCTTTAGCTGTGTCAACAACCTCTGAAGCCACCGGGTAACTAAAAACATTTTTTTTTTTTCACTAAGTTCATATTTTCTTCTTGGTGTCAATAGTGATGGTTTAGCCCCGTATTTTCAAACGACAGTGGCTATAGTGTTTTGTTTCTTGTCACTCGTTAACTACTAGTTGAGGGGTACGTCAAGGAAGCAAAAATCATATTAAGAATGACGTTAGATAAGTTCCCTTCCTTCCTTTTAAAAAAAAACCTCTCTCATACATCATAAGACGCTAAGTGCATACTTTACTTCAAACAGCTGACTGATTACGACACCTGGTTGCATCTTTAACGTCAAAGCAAAAAAAATATGTAAAAAAAATGGAAATATACTTATTTCGGTTTTCTTTCTGATTCCTCTTCTTGGATAAAAGGCCTAAAACAAAGTCACCAATGTAAGCTTTTCATAAAGTTGTCCAATTACCATATCGAAAACTGCGTTAACGCGCAAACACACATATATAGTGGGTCATCTTTATAGTAAGGTTACAAGGTCATATGTTAATAAAGCCAGAACATTATAATAATCGACGTTTTATTTCGTTGCCATAACAACTGTTGCTTACAAGATGTTTTTGGGATATGCATGAGAAGCCTAGCATAGCCTGGTGGTTAGGACGCTCGACTTCAGTTTATGGGTCGCAGGTTTGAATCCCTTCACCAAATATGCTCGCACTTTCAGCCGTGGGGGAATTATAATGTTGATGAGGACTAGCCCAAGAGATGACGATGGACAGGGTTGATTAGTTGTCTTCTTTTCATGAGCACCGATTTCGATTGCAATGTGAGTGAGTAGGTGTGTGAGAAGGTTATTGTATGACGTCATTATTATATAAAAAAAGATCTGTAATAACCATCGGAGAAGACACGTTTCACCAGTCAGTAATCTTTGTAGTTATATTAGATTGCGCCTTATTGTTTGCCAAAGTATAATCGTATAACTGTTGTAAATATAATAACAATACTTGAATATATTGTTATTTAAAAACAAGGCTACTCACTGTAATATTTTCCAAATAGACTGTTAGTAGAGTGTGTTCTGGAACAGAACACTTTCTTCCAACACAGTAACATAAAATAATAATAATCAAACTGCAAATGAGGGCGGTAGTTTTTAAAAGATGGAAACAAAACACGTTCCCTGTTTTGGTCTACGCCAAAAGTCTGTGATGTTTGTTTCGAATTTTGCGCACAGCTACTCAAGGGCTATCTGCGCTAGCAGTCCCTCGTTTAACAGTGTAAGACTAGAGGAAAGGCAGCTAGTCATCACCACCCACCGCCAACTCTTGGGCTACTCTTTTACCAACGAATAGTGGGATTGACCGTCATATTATAACGCCCCCATATTATAACGGGTGAAAGGGCTAACATGTTTGGTGCGACGGGGATTCGAACCCGCGACTCTCGGATTACGAGTCGAACGCCTTAACACGCTTGGCCATACCGGGCTTTATGCTTTACAATCTGCGCTTGCACTTAAAATATTCCAAACTTTCTGGTTGAGAAACAGATGATCTACTACCTATAGATTTGTTTTTAAAAAAAATATAAAGAAAACGGATCATTATTTTTAACTACTGATCAAAGTCAGAACTAGAAATTAACCAAGTAAAGAATATAGTTAAATTAATAAACCATCTTTATTTTTAATGATTAACATGTAGTTTGTAATCCCTCGCTAGGATAGGGTAAGTCTTTAGATTTACAACTCTAAAATTAGTGTTTCGATTCTCCTCGGTGAACGCAGCTCAATTGGATATCCTTGCTGTTATCGATATTTTCGAGTGGTGATCCTGAGATTCTTTTATTTAGTTTAGCCATAAATCTATGTTAAATGACGTCACCATGGATTGAGGTACTAGTGACTTCTTTTTTTTTTTTGATGGTGGGGAGCACAAATACACATTTACTTAAAGAGATTTGCGCAACAACAAACCTAATGTCTGAGACAAATTATTAAGACGTGCTACTGGTTAACAACGGAATCGGATAATAAGATGGTATTTATAAAACCTAACGTTTATGAAGGTAGAAGAAAAATACTGAATAACAAAAATTGTTAAATGATTAGAATAAAAATATCAATACTTCAATTAAATTAATAAAGTTCAATATAATTTTCAGTGTGTGTTTTTTCTTACAGCAAAGCCACACCGAGTTATCTAGTCCACCGAGGTTTAATATAAAGAAAATAATAATATACTAAATGTACAGTGAGCTATGCCTAACACAATTCAGTTTCCTTTCGTTTAAAACCTGGAACAGTTAGTACAAGTAATCTGTGGATAGCTTTGTGCAGATATCCCTAAACAAACAAAGCCTACTTTAACTCCCCTACTAGACACGTGGTCATCTTAGAAGCCGGAATTAAACGCAACTTTTAGGACATAGTGATGGATTAAAAAAAAAACACAACTAATACAGTGTTCTTTTATGGATGTGGGTAAGTTATTAGGCTTAGGTTTTGTTATACTTTATAAGCGTCTTACTTCGACGATGGACTGAGCAGATAGCCGGATATGGCTTTGCTATAAAAAAAAAAAGACTCACACATACTTCGACGACAAGTCTACGATTCATAAATTAAGGAAGAAGTCAGAGATGAATAATATTTAAACTTGAATAGCATATCTAATGATTTTCATGTACATGTCAACTATTAGGAAATACATTACCACAGAAATACATTTCGATAAAGTAAGTTCACGTCTTCGGTGAGGTCTGGAAGGAGAAATTCCCGAACAAATAAAGTGTGGGTGGTGTGCTTAATCTAAACAGCCAATACTTAATATTGGGATGTTCAACAGGTGTTATTGTTGCAAAGCCTATAATTACTATTAATATATTAATACAGCTCACAAGTTAAACAAAAATATGTTGTGTAAATATATCATTTACAATCCAACATTTTAAATTTATACGGTTTTTGTTAACTAGAAAATATAAAGCTATACAACCTCAAAATTACACGAAATAAAACTAATCCACATGAGGGAAAAAAAAAGTAATATGATTTCCTATTTATCGCTAATCCGAACCAAAATCTTGTAAAGGAAAACTGGATACTTAAGTCCGAACTAAACAGTGTTTAAGAATTTTGCTTTCACAATTTATTTGGAGAAATCAAAAGCCCACTACGAATTTTTAGTGCCCAAAGAGGCCCTGTTTATAGTAATGTCTAAAGTATTGCAAAAGTGCTTGCTGGTTGGCAGCTAATATGACTACTGCCTGATTGTTTGGGTTTAGGGCAGAAACGTTAGAGCCAAAAAACAAGAGAAAACAATAGTGAGATCTACGGAAACGTCCTAATCTTACACTCAGGACAGAGCCTACGTAAGGTAACCCACAAATCCCCAGGTAACATACTTCAACGATGTCGTATTTACAATTCTACCCATTTCAAGCCACTTGTACAGGTTTCTGCATTACCTGTTTAAAGAGGCTGCGTTCCTAGAAGTACATACAGTTACATAGAACCTTGAGACTTAACAACAAAAACTGCAGGATGTAGCTTTCAGCTGCGTAAAATAATTCTCACAAGTTTATAACCTTCACCTATGTGCAGCGGTGTGTATTTCTGATACGTTGAAGTCTGTTGGTGCGGTTTTCATAAGCTCAAATGTATTGTCAAAATGTTGGTTCCATTCACAAACCAGGATCTAAAACTAAAGTTAAAATGACCTGTGATAGGTTAGATGTCCAACCAGTAATGTAAGAATATACGTCGTGACCAATTAGGCCATGATCTAACTCCTTCCTGGAAAAGGCCATGATTGTAGTATATGTGGCTGCCTCACTTCGGTAATAAGGAATGCACTTTTATTATAATAAAAAAAAACAACATATGTTGGACGTGCTAATAAATATACTGTGCATTTAACTTGGTGTGGAATTAATGCCAGCACTTGATAAGAGTCGTTGGTCAGACAGTTCAACCATTTCATACGCATATGAGTTCTTCCACCATTGTTTGGTTGAGGTTGTCATAAAGATAGAAAGACTGAGTCTAGTGAGGAAAGAGAGTGAAACTTAAGGAAGACATGTTACCCTGGTAACTCAAAAATTAGGCCTAACACTTTACAACTTTAGACTTTCCACAGTTTCATCCTATGTCCCAATACAAAGTAACCCTCTATTACATATCGTAATGTCCTGGTAACAAATCTATTGTTGCTTAATAGAAACATTACTCATGTTTCCATGTAATAGCCAAAATAAATCATGGAATTATTTCGGTTGGTTCTTTAATTACAAAGTGTTACGTTTTGATAACGTGCCCGTTTGTAACTTACAGAAATGTATTTCACAAAATTATTTTTTATGTAATACAGACCTACGTAAGTAAGAAATTCAAACAAACTTTTTTTCTTTCCGCCATATTTTCATAACGCACCTGTTTCACGAATAAATCTATAATTGTATTCGTGTAATCCACAAAAAAAGAATATTATGATAGTACCAAAAAATGTAGTTAATAATTAATTTGTAAGTTAAGACCACATTGTTCAGATGTAATAATAAACACACATCTGTTGTTTGTTTCAAAACAAAGCCACGTTGGGCTATCTGTTCTGTCCATCGCAGGGAATCGAACCCTGAATTCTATCGTTGTAAAATAATAGTGAAATGTAACTTACACTCATTAGTAACTATAGGTCCAAATTTAACTTCATATAAATCAAACAAAGACAGTTCTGAATCAAAACTAAAAAACAACGAAGAAGTATACTTCATCCATTTTGAATGAGTGTTCGTAAGACTGGATCACATAACATACTGCAATCCAGTGAAACAGTGGTAAGTGTACATACTTCCAACGCTAAAATCCAAAGTTTGATACGCATGACTGACACAATTAATAATCCAATATGGCCTTGTTCTGAAAAACAAAACAAACAAATGTATATAAATATATCAGTTACTACAAATTCAAGATGTTTTTTCGCCAACAAAAATGTAAACAATGGTTTGTTTGTTTCTTTTGTTTTTGAATTTCGCGCAAAGCTATTCGAGGGCTATCTGCGTTAGCCGTCCCTAATTTAGCAGTGTAAGACTAGAGGGAAAGCAGCTAGTCATCACCACTCACCGCCAACTCTTGGGCTACTCTTTTACCAACGAATAGTGGGATTGACCGTCACATTATAGCGCACCCACGACTGGGAGGGCGAGCATGTTTGCTGTGACGGAGATTCTAACCCGCGACCCTCAAATTACGAGTCGAACGCCTTAACCAACTGGCCATGCCGAGCCATGGATCCACCATATTTTTTAGTTGATGTGATGTAGATTATTTTAGTAAATTTGTTTCTTTTAATCAGTGGAAAATCACAGACTCTTAAATGAATCCACAAACAAAATATTATTTCCCTGCATCAAGAACACGCACGCAATGCCGTGTTTTTATCCAAGTACACTTTTAATCAATCACTACAATTCTCCCCAAATATAGCCCATTATTTTCAGCGAAAGTTATTTATTTATTTCAATATATTGTGCTTTTGTACATAGATATCAAACAACAGTAAAAAGTTTATAGTACTTGACATCGATGTTGAATGACTTCACAGTTTCTGTAGGAACTAATTAGTACCACTGCTTTTGGAAAAAAAACCTGTTAAGGCGAAACCTGGAAATTCCACCCACGGAGTTACGATTGCCTTTATTCGAGAAATTAGCAGCAATTCTCCTATGAAGATCCATTTGGATTACAGTTTATTTCTTCAACTGCAAAATGCACACAGTTCACAGTAGTAAGCACACGAGGAAATATTTCAAAATGTCACTGTTAACGTCAGTCTGAAGTGACACGTTTACCTTGTCAACCTTGCTACCAACCGGTCGTGAAAAACAAACCTAATACGTTACATCTGAATTTACAGTGTGTGTTGATGGACCTTGTTGATTTGGAGTACAGCTTCTGGCGTCTATTAGGCATACAGTACCAACTATATCTCAACCGGGTGAATGGTTCACGCAGGGGTTAGTGTGATTGGTACAATGATGAACAAGTATTATCAATTATACAGCAAATACAAGAGGAAAAATTATGAGTTATCATTATTATTAATTCCAAATTTAGTTTGTTAAATACGTTTTCTGTTGTATTCATTCTAGTTGTAGTTTGATGTTTATTTAAGTTATAATAAATAATATTTTTCCATTTTAATTTAGTATTTTCTTCCCGGCCCGACATGGCCAGGTGGGTTAAGGCGTTCGATTCGTAAACTGAGGGTGGCAGGTTCAAATCCCCGCCACACCAAACATGCTAGCCCTTTCACCCGTGGGGGCGTTATAATGTGACGTTCAATCCCACTACTCGTTGGAAAAGAGTAGCTCAAGAGTTGGCGGTGGGGGTTGCTGACTAGCTGCCTTCTTTCTAGTATTATACTGCTAGATTATGGACGCCTAGCGCAGATAGACCTCGTGTAGCTTTGCGCGAAATTAAAAAACAAACAAATTTTCTTTTATTTAATTGAACTAGGATGAGTGAGCTGTCGCGAAAACAGCTTATAGTGGTGAATGGTATTGGAAAACATTTAGAAGCAGTAACTAGACCATCAGGTAAGATCTTATAAAACAGTAACATTGCGCAAAGTTGCAGTGAATTGCTCGCAAGTTCTCTCAGGAAATTACTACGGATAAACTTCTGTCAACATCTGCCACAAGAGTTAATCTGAGTACTTAAAAGGCAAGTGCTGAAAATTCATTTCAGATTATTTTTTATTAATTCTGTCTTTATTAGTAGCAGAATCAAACTGCAACTTTCCATAGGATTTTCAAATAACGGCCTCAGCTTTGCATCTGGCAAATTTTGCATATTCTGAACCACTGGAATTTCATTAAAATTTTGATATATAATTTGAATGATTTTCGCAAACATTTGACCAACATCTTGCAACCAAATATCACGCATTGGCGTGAAAAGTAAGGTTACAATGTTTTTCTCTATCGTTCGTTTTCCAATCAAACAATTGTCATAGTTGTCAAATAACGAAGTGGCCATCATAAATACGCTGCAGTGCATTGTCACGAAAAACTACTTGAAAGCTTGTTAAACAAGCAATGCCATTTTTTTTTTCAATCAACTGACCATCCTAGTTAGTGGTTAAGTAGATAATCTCAGCCACAATTATCGTCATGAGGAACTCGTTCCATCATCAAGTCAGGATGACTCATCCTCTACTGGTATTTGATTCTTCTCAGTTAACCAAAGTTTTTTTCCTTATAAGTTGATACAAACTCTTACATTTGATATGTACGCTAATCATGTTTTGACCTAAACCTAACCCTAAGCAGCTAACCTACTCCGACCCAATTGAACTTTAACTAATATGCATTCAAAGTCAACAAGCACGAACAACTACAAGGTTTGTGTTAATGTGCTTTTAATAGCTAAAGTTTATATAACAACTCCGATATCAGTGCTTTAAACCAGTCGTTAATTTACACGATTTAAATTCGTCACGTGAAAAGTCCTCGGTTAATCTGTATTCATGGAAGCACAGTTTTCAACTGCTAATTATCCAACATCTAAAATTAATTATTCGTAACCTATAAACACTCTCTAGTCAATTATGCAATTATGTGTTTCACTTGGTTGATGATTTGGCATCACTGAGGAGGAACAAAACAGAGTACACTATTCCCGGATAGGGTCATTCTTTTCAGAATTTAATTAAACAACCAGTTGATATAAAAACGTTTTTGTTTTTACTTGTGGTCGTGATGTAAGAATGCCTGATCATAAACAAGCCTCATTTCCTTGCTTGAGAGTATCTTTAACATTTTAAAAACAACGACTAGAAATGTTGGAATCTCGTAACTGAAAGGGTCCGGCATGGCCAGGAGGTTAGGGTGCTCGACTCGTGGTCTGAAGGCCAGGGGTTCGAATCCCCATCCCACCAAACACGCTCTCCCTTTCAATCGTGGGGGCGTTATAATGTTACGGTCAATCCCACTATTCGTGGGTAAAAGAGTAGCCCAAGAGTTGGCGATGGGTGGTGATGACTAGCTGCCTTTCCTCTAGTCTTACACTACTAAATTAGGGACGGCTAGTGTGGATATCCTTCCTCTAATGTTTCGTGATTTTTTTTTCAGCATAGTTTTCAGTCATTTCCAGAAAATTTGCATCAGGCTCAACTTTAGCTACAACTTATGCATTTAATTTGTATTCATCAGCTATGGCAGATAAATAGTACTGAGTATGTCATGTTGTACTAGTCATCACTTTACATATCCACAGTAATGACTACCTCATTTTTGGTAGCTTTGTTTGTGTTTCTAGACAGCTTGTCTTTATGTGCTTTAGCCAATTGCTTAGTTCGCTTACAGACAACTTGTCTGATTGGTAGCACCATGTTTGCACTTGTAGATTCGTGGCGTACTCTAATACTAACAAGGCCACATGCTTCAATTTTGTGTCCAACACAATAGCAAAGGGATATAAGTCCATACAAGACATATCTACACAGCTGTGTACCACTGTTTTAACACTCGAGGAAGCCCTTGTTGTATATGCTATTAGGTATAACATAACAGACCTTGATTCTGATTACTCTGTTGCTGTTCGTGGTGAGTTAACTAATCTTATTCTCTGATCTCTACAAAAACATGTTGAACTAAGTCTGAAATTTCAACGTTATCACTTCTAAAGGGCATCTCTCTTTGTTTGTAATTTAACACAAGGCTACGGGTACACAATAGGCTATATGTTCTCTGCCCACAACAGAAATCGAAACCCGGATTCTAGCGCTGTAAGTCCTCAGACAAACCGCTGTGCCACTAGAGGACAAAGGGCGTCGCGCTGCATGTACATCATGTAGTCTTCGCACACGTTGACTTTCATGTTGAGCGTCTCTGTAAGCTTGGTCCTCATTTCAGGTTTTTCTCTTTACTTAAAAATATTCCAGAGCACAAAGTTTTATGATTGTTTTCATTTTCAGAAACAGTTCTATAAATAAGTCATAATAACGAATTTTCGCTTTAATCTGGTGCTGTTTTCGAACTCGGATGAGTGAGCTGTTATGAAAACAACTTATAGGGGTGAATGGTATTGTAAAATATTTAGAAGCAGTAATTAGACCATCAGGTAAGATCTTATAAAACAGTAACATTCCACAAAGTAGCAGTGAATTGCTAGCAAGTTCTCTGAGGACGTCACTACAAGTGAACGTCTGTCAACATTTGATACAGAAAAGAACAGCTCTGCTCATTAAATAAGAAAGATTGTCAGGTGTATTTTGACTAACTAAACGATGATGAAATTATTACTTATTATGCTCTGTGGAAGAAACGAATTTCCTTATTATCACTTATGCTCAGCACATACTATCAGAGAAAGAATTATGGATCATATTAGCTGGCATACTGAATAATAATCAATATTTAGACAAATCAGTAAAATTCCTGATTTCAAAATTAAATAATCAGCTATTAAAATTAACACTATTAATGTGACATGAACCTAACCTGATCTAAAATACATTTAACCCACTCACCTAATCTATGCATCACTACGTCATGAAACACAATACTCTCGTCATTAAGAGTCATTGTACTCATCTACCAACATTTCCTGGAGTAACCAGTTATCCATAGACTCATCATTATTATAGATTTTTAACTTGGCGTATCAAATGACTATTGTAACACGTATTTCACTTCATTTAGATGTAGGCAGCTAAGATATGGGACAGCAACGCCAGAACTAAGTTGTTTCAGTGCTACAGATACATGCTACCACCACACCTACTCACCCACAAAACCTGTTCATTCATTCCACTGTAGTTTCATTGTAACACAATTTCTAGGTACAAGCCACTTTAACCATTTACTGCAACTAAATTCGTGTATGTTGGCTATTGAATAGTAACGCTGTTTCGTATATTTTTTTAGTATCAGTGGATATAGAGCCATACATGAAATTCGTTAAGAGCCATATCTCTTACCCGAACATTTCAAAGATTTCAAGAACATCCAATTCAATGTTGCTCAGTTACACACCTTGTTGTAATTACGTATAGAGGTGTTCATCCCAATTAGTTCAGTTAAGATTAATAAATTCAGCAAACAAATGTTTAACAGTCTATACGCAATGGTCAGTCAGTCACCCAGGCTTAGGAGGAAAGTAAATATTTTCATCACTCCCAATACTCGTCACAACTCAGCAAACAACTGGCTCTGAAGTTAGCTTCTTGATCCATGTGGATCTCTTCAGACATGCAAAAACATGAAATCCATTTTTTCAACCTTGAAGTCTGCAAAAGAGTGCACTAACTTATCACACAATGGATGTGCCACAGCTTACTTGGGGAAGTAAACAATAATGACCAGCACATATGGATTATGTTTTGAAACTTTGGGGAAAAACCAGTTATATCTACAACAATTCTCTCCAAAGGAGTACCCACTATTCTCACTTCTTTCTGATGCAGGTGTTTTTAGTTTTCTCTGGACAGTGCACTGAATAAAGTGTTTACACCATTGATCAATATTTTGATTTTTATACATCCAAAAGAACTGCTTTTGCATGTGTGCAGGATTCCCTGGTGCTCTCCTGCCTCGGAGCTGTGTAGAACAGTATCTGTATCACAGATTCAATGACATCATATTTTGGTGGTTCGTAAGAATAACTAGCATGCCATCGGGCGTTTCGAACTCACAGCACAGAAGCCAGGTATTGCATGTGTTAGAACTACAATTACCAGTTCGTGGTAGGCGCAGGTTACTTTGCTGCACGACACGATGCATCCATTTTATGTCTGGGTTCTTTAGTTGCTCTTTTTTTTAGTTAATGATCCATCATACTTGGTATCCATTTGGAGCAGAAGTCATTGCTAATTCTACGACTTTAACTACTGCATGATCTCTTGGATTGATAAGATAATACATCACTATTTCCATACTGCTTGACCCGGCATGGCCAAGCGCGTTGAGACGTGCGACTCGTAATCCGAGGGTCGCGGGTTCGCATCCCCGTCGCGCCAAACATGCTCGCCCTTTCAGCCGTGGGGGCATTATAATGTGACGGTCAATCCCACTATTCGTTGGTAAAAGAGTAGCCCAAGAGTTAGCGGTGGGTGGTGATGACTAGCTGCCTTCCCTCTAGTCTTACACTGCTAAATTAGGGACGGCTAGCACAGATAGCCCTCGAGTAGTTTTGTGCGAAATTCAAAAACAAACAAACCATACTGCTTATTTAGTTCTTGACTTCTGCAATAGTTGCAGGATGAGTGGATCCTCCATTTCTGCTAATTATGGAACCAATAAACTCTGTACTTTTGAATATTTTAACAAGCACTTTCCTGGTTTCAATTTCAAAGCTGAACCCTTGATTCACTGGAATACCAATCTTAGGTTCTCACCAGTGGCTTTAAACATACGACCATGAATAAATATGTTATACACAGAAGAGTTTGTTTGCTTGTAATTAAGCAGAAAGCTATAAATAAGCTATCTGCTTCTGCTTATCACGAGTATCGAAACCCGCTTTCTAGCGTGTAAGAAAGAGAGAGACGTCTCTTTCATTGCAGTTCTATCAATGTAAGTTATATTAGCTGCTTGAAGGTTTCAGGGACATTATAAATACCAAATGGCATTACACATAACCCATATAGTCATTCTTATGTGATAAATGGAGGATTTGAGGTTGGGTGGATTCAGGAGCTAATAATTTTTATGGGCTTTACGTCCGATGTAAATTTACATAGAATAAAACTATCAATTGGCTCCTGTTAAGACCATGGGCCCTGGGGCTGAACCCCCTCTAGCCCCTACCGAAATACACCACTGTATGTGATAAATTAGATTTAGTTCTTATTCATTATCTAATTTAACCTTCAAGCCCTCAGAAGCAGGTTGATGTATTGAAAGAAAAAGAACCTTTCGACTCATTCAAATATTCATCTATCTACGATAGAGAAGAATCGTCAACACACGTCACAAGATTCACCTATCTAAAATCCTAAAAACAAATCTTAACGTTTCTTCTTTCTGTTTGACAAATTGTTTGTACAATCATCAAAAAGGTTTTAGATTATTTAGACATTATTCTTCATTCTCAGATGTGGTTCAGTGCACATCAACAATACAGTTACCTTTTTGTCATTTCTTCCTCTTTTACCATGCTGATGAACATTCCAACTGTAAAACGTAATAGCCAAATGCCCTTAGAGACACATTAATAATGGTACAACATCCAAATTCACATAGGTAATTATGACCTTTCTCCACTGCCACATGTTTCTGTATATAGGATGTAACCATTTGAGGTTGTGTTAGGGTCACTTTGGATTACCCATCAACAGAAGTTGCAATATAAGAAAAATTCTTTATTTTCTTATCTTATGTTGTACTCAAATTAGATATGAGCAAAACAGAACATTGTTCCAAATTGTTAAAATAAATATAAACTTGATTCCAAAGATGGATAAAGAACGTAGACATATCTCTTATCATTGTCTGCACAAACTCTTGATCAAAGAAAGGTCATAGTTAGCTGTGTAAATTTGGATGTTGTACTAGTATTAATGTGTCTCTACTTTCTTTAACTAATTAGTCTTTAGTAGCCAAGTAAACCGATGCACGACCAAAGGGGTAAAACATTCTGTACTCAACACAGTTTCAAGATTGTTAATAAGATAATAAGTTAATCATTGGTAAAAAGGTAAAACAGATGACCACAAAACCTTTATTCACAAAGATAACAAAAATGTTACCAAATTATTCTACTTCTAATCTAATCTATGCGATTATTGTCTGGTTATTAGGTTTCATATCTGGAACACCACTGCCAAAATCAAGGTAAAACAAGACGGATAACTATAGGGTTCACAAACTTTTAAACTCAGGCCAAAGCCTGAGTAACGTAATTCACCACAGCTCGCTCCATGGATTACATATTTCAAACAGTGGTTGGCATACAATCTAATCCACCTCAGAAAGTTGTATAGATTTCTGTATTATCTGTTTTAATATATTTACATACCTTTCTAGAAGTTGGTACAGGAACTCATACGTATTAACTTAAGATTTAAGAATAAACGCTATAATACAGAATCTTTATCTGTACAGACGAGTTATCGTGTTATTTACTATCTTGATACAGCGGTCAACATGTACGTCATTAATTACAAGCAGAAAATGTATCAAGATTTGGAAGCATTTTGTGAATATATTTGAATAATTGTACTTTAAATTAAATATAGAAGAAGGAAATTAACAGCTGTTTCCAGCTTCACCAAGTCTCTTCTTATATTATATTGTGTTCAAACTAGGTACGAGGAAAAGAGAACATTGTTACAAATTGTTAAAATAAATCTAAGCTCATCTCACCTTTTTCTCTTAACATAATCATGCGCATGTGGATGGGAATGGACGAGATGTTACCGTGATCAATTGTTAATCTAAGGTTCCGTGGTTCGCATCCAGATGCTGCCATAAAACTTACCTCTCGCCTTGTAGACCGTAGTTTTGTTGTAAAAGTGATGGTCATGTCCGTTCTTCGATCAAAGCAGTCTAAGGCTTCAGGCTCGGCATGGCCAGGTGGTTAAGACACTCGACTCGTAATCCAAGAGTCGCGGGAATCCTCGTAGTACCAAACATGCTCGCCCTTTTAGTTGTGGGGACGTTATAATGTGACGGTCATTCCCAGTATTTGTTGTTGGTAAAAGAGTAGCCCAGAAGTTAGTGTTAGGTGGTGATGACTAGCTGTCTTCCCTCTAGTCTTACATTGCTAAATTAGGGACGGCTAGCGCAGATAGCCCTCGTGTAGCTTTGCGCGAAATTCGAAACAAATCAGACCAAACTGAGACTTGAGGGTGGATACTATTTACCAGCTGCCTTCCCTCTGATGCATCAGTTTATTAGTAGACGGCTTTCACGTAATTTCCTCATATATTTTGAAACAAACAGGTGTGTGGAAGAACATTGTGCGACTTCACTGAATAATTTAGTCCCAGTGGAGGAACCTTTGTACAAATACAGTCGCATTGCTTTTCTTTATCCAAAACAACATATCCATACACCACTGTTGTTGTTTTCATGTTATCCTTAATGTTTGTTTTACGCAAAGTTCAATATATTCTAGACCGTTATTGTTAACAAAATTCATAAAACAAATAAGAACTTAAATGTTTACAAATGCACAATGAGTTATTTTATAAAGCATAAAGTAAAATATAAAATTAAACTAATTAAACATCCTGTTTTATATTGGTCTCCGTAATATAATGGAATGTTTTTCCATCGAAACATGTATCGTTAATTTTATGGTTTTTAATTGTATATTTTAATGTTAATTTTACACAGTAGATTATTGTACATTTTTAAAAGTTGACTTTATTATTTATTACGTAAAGTTATTCTCAAATCTTAATTTGATCTGTTTAGTGACTGACCAACGGGATAATTACATTTAGAATATATAAAATGTACCAGGATGTTGTACACTTCTTTAAATGTATTTATGTAGTTCATATTAACCAGTGACAGCTCGAGCACTGACCTTATGTGGCACGTGCACAAAACGGCCAGGTCAAGAGCTGCAAGGCTCAAACGAATACGCTCTTAACTCAAAACTGTTGACTGGAAATAGAGCAACTGGTTAAAAGCACTCTTCGCGTTTAAGGTTACCCTTGACCAAACAGTGGGATGGCTGTCATGTTTATAACGCTTCTTAAACTGAAAGCGTTATAAATGTGGCAGTAAGTTCCACTCTTTGGTTAAGGGTAGCCTTAAAAGCGAAGAGTGTTTTTAACCAGTTGCTCTATTTCTAATCAGCAGTGCTGTCCGTGTTTGACGGTATGTAGTGACTCGAACAATGGACCTCTTGATCTGCATAACCTATATCACAGTTTAATACTGAAGATCGCAAATAAGATTTAACTTTTACTTATGTTTCTAATATACACAGTAGCATTCAATTTCTTTCTTTTTTATTTTCGTTGAGAAATATTTATTGTGAATCGTGTCTAACCAATTTGTACTCACTACAGTTTCCATATAACTTTTGATACAGTGTATGTATTTTCACGAAATGTGTCACTTTTAGTAAACATTAAGAGCCCGGCACGGCCTAGCACGTTAAGGCGTGCACTTCGTAATCTGAGGGTCGCGGGTTCGCGCCCGAGTCGCGCCAAAACACGCTCGCCCTCCCAGCCGTGGGGGCGTTATAAAGTGACGGTCAATCCCACTTTTCGTTGGTAAAAGAGTAGCCCAAGAGTTGGCTGTGGGTGGTGATGACTAGCTGCCTTCTCTCTAGTCTTACACTGCTAAATTAGGGACGGCTAGCACAGATAGCCCTCGAGTAGCTTTGTGCGAAATTCCAAAACAAACAAACAAGTAAACATTAAACGTCTTTTGTACAAAGAAAGCAAGAATTTTGAATAAATTTTATTTTATGATGAAATTTTTTTAAGAGTGGTTTGTTGGTTATTTTTGCCCAGCTGTTAAGCGGTACTGTGAGAGCCATGACTAGCACTATTACTCTTTGACAATGCCCTAATGACCCCTCAACAACAGAAATTAAGGTTGAAGTAATGTTTCTTCCATCAAACACAATATCCACATTGCAGCCAATCAGGGAAATTTAGCGCAATTATTACATTATGAAGGCAACGAAAAAGTTCAGAGAATCATGGAAGGAAGGTGTTGTTAAGGTCATGAATGATGTGTGGGAAAATACTGTGTTCTGACGTCATCATTGTTGAGTCTGATATGGTTCAACTTCATAACAGCATTGTACATGGTGACTTAAATAAAATAATTAGAATCACGTGGAGCGGTTACTGAATTCCCATGGAGAGAGTTTAACAAACCCATAAAGTCGTCTATGTGTGTTTTCTTATAGCAAAGCCACATCGGGCTATCTGCTGAGTCCACCGAGGAGAAACGAACCCCTGATTTTAGCGTTGTAAGTCCGTAGACTTACCACTGTACTAGCGGTATGATCGCGATTCCTGCTCCTATTATCAGAATCTTCCCAGTTCCTCCCGTGTCACGGGAGTAGTTTTGAAGCCATCACGAGCGAGTGTTGTGTATAAGTTAATTTACCTTTATAATACATATTTTTACTAACTAAATTGATCGGAAACTTATTTTATTTTGGTGTTACTGTGTATTAATGCAGGTTGAAGAATATTATTGTAGAAATTTGTTTGTTTTGAATTTCGCGCAAAGCTACACGAGGGTTATCTGCGCTAGCCGTCCCTAATTTAGCCGTGTATCAGTAGATGGAAGGCAACTAGTCATTACCACCCACCGCCAACTCTTGGGCTACTCTTTTACCAACGAATAGTGGGATTGACCATCACAATATAACGCCCCCACGGCTGAAAGGGCGAGCATGTTTAGTCCGACGGGGATTCGAACCCGATACCCTTGGATTACGAGTCGAGTGCCTTAACCACCTGGCCAAGCCGGGGCCTATGTAGCAGAAGAAGGCCACTGTTAACTAGCTAAACACCGTATTATGCAGTTTAAATAATACATGCATCGTCGTTGTCATGGAATGTTTGTATAAGTTAGACCTATCACAGCGGTGTTGGTTGCAAGTAATAAATGACCTGGCTTCAATTTTAACGGATATTGGTCTCTATGCAAGGTTAGTTGCAAATGTCCTAACCAGCATTTGAACGTTGACTTGCTCTGAAAATTATTGCCTTGGTTCAGGGCTGACATTTTTCATCTTGGTCAGTTGTCCCTGAAGTAGATCTTTATATTTCAGAGTTGGTGAGCCGGGTTTGAACTCGTACGATACTAAAAAATATTCCACGCGCTTTTAACTTGTGAGTGAGTTCAAAGGTGGACAGTCGATCCCTTATGATGGGTGGCGAGTGCTTCTGACAAGATGCCCTCCCTATAGTCAGAACTTGAGGATTGCTGCACATAATCTTAGTAGCCATAACTAGAAAATAAAAACATTGTGGTATTTTGCAGGTAAAATTAATTTCTCGCTAAGTATCAGATAAGCAACCCGCAAAACATCAAAGATAGCAACAGGTTCGATAAAAAAATAAGGGGAGTGCTCTATAGTTGATAACTTGATATTAGTTTTACTAGCTTGAGAGATAAACAGATTAGAAACGTTTAAAAGACAGCGAAAACAGTCTTTATTTAGGCGCGGAATAAAAAAAACAACAGTGTACGTACCTGTGTAGACAAGTGGACGATGGTCTCTATTGGACCAGTAAACATCTCGCCAGCTTTTCTTTTTTCAAGATGATTCTCTGTCGAACTAGTCAGGATGAAAGTAAAATAAAACTAACAAACAAAGTGCGCCTGAATTTTGAACATCACCTCGCTTTCTTTGTTCAGTGAACGTCATCACCTCGTGATCTATTTTTCTCTTAGAGCAGTGGCCAACTATCAGTTTCAGAGGATATTCCAATTTTAACTAACTCATCCAATGCTCAAAATACGTTGAAATATCACTAAGAAGCAGAGGGTGTCATCCAAGAAAAGAACAAAGTGCCGAAGTGAGAATAATAAGCTAATGTTAGACTTTCTGAACTACAGACATCCAACATCAGAGTGTAGAAACTAAATTTATATAAATATAATAGTATTGTCTGTTGAATTCCATGTAACTACGTCGCAAGGTGTAGATGGATCTTCACCAAAATTGGCTTGGAGGTTTATTGGGCTAATGCGGACTGAAATACAAGTTTTAACTTTTGTATTTTGCCTTTTGCGGTTTTTATGGGCTTTTCTGTGTTTCTTACCACTACCTAATCTCCTGTGAACGTATCTTCAGCAAATTTAGTTTGGAGGTTTATTGGATTCGTGGAGAAGTGCATTCAAATTTCCAGTGTTGAATGTTGCGCTTTGCGGGTGTTGCAGACGTTTTTAGCACTACTCCGCCCCCTGCTGATGAGATTCAACATTAAGGTTTGTTAGGCCTATGTGGAGATGCATAAACATTTGTGGCTTCACGTTTTGTTTTTATGGATGTTTTTGTACAATTACATATAAGGTCAGCAAATGTGTTAAAATAACCTTTTATTAATTTACCTAACTTTCATCCAGGGAACTAGTACTTCAGCTGATAATGAATAATTTTGCAATAATGCTATGTTATTAGACGATAGAAGGGGTTGCGTGTGGGTTTTCTTATAGCAAACCGACATCGGGCTATCTGCTGAGTCCATCGAGGGGAGTTGAACCTTTGATTTTAACGTCGTAAATCAGTAGACTTACAGCTGTACCAGCGGTAGACGATAGAGGGACATGATATTCCTGCGTGTGTATGTTTGTGTGTGTTTTTCTTATAGCAAAGCCACATCGGGCTATCTGCTGAGCCCACCGAGGGGAATCGAACCCCTGATTTTAGCGTTGTAAATCCGTGGACATACCGCTGTACTAGCGGGGGGCTATTCCTGCGTACCACAATGTTACTGTTTAATTCGTTACAGATATATTACCAGTAAACATATAAAATGTAACTGTCTCTTTTTCTTTCTTTTTAATTTGATTTTGTTGGATCTCCTCCAACCAGTAGTAAAGCGGTAAACTTTAAGATTTATAACGCTAAATTTGGTGTTTAATTCCAGCCATTTATACAGCTCAGATAGCCCTTTGTGCTGAAAACAAATACATAATCAATGTTTAATCCAGTTACCTGACCTATCTATCTGTATGCGATCGTACATAACGCAGAGATATATCAGCTCATTGAACAAATTAGTGAGGGCATTTTTAACTGAAATAAATACCCATATATAGCCTGCATCAGATGATGAGTGAAACTATATAGCAATAGTTAAACTAATCCATCAAGCTTTCTTCGAGCCAAGTAACTATATCACTTGACTTGCAATCTGAGGGTCGTGGGTTCGAAACTCTTCACCGAATATACTCGTTCTTTTGAGCCGTGAGGGCGTTACAATGTTACGGGCAGTTCCGCTTTCCGTTGATAAAAATAGTAGCCCAAATGTTGGCGGTGGGTATTGTTGTGGGAAGAATAACAAGCTCAGGTTTTCCCTTCCTTCGTCAAATAAAACTGGATTGTTCAATAAATGTTCGTTTTCAGACAGTTAGAGAACTTCTGAGGTTACACATGAAACATGGCTGCAACTCTTTCGTGCTCAAATTCATTGTGTTCTATGATTATATATGCACAACTGTTACACTTACAAAAACTATTCCTAAAATGTTTTGTTATAATCTGTTTATATACAAAACACTGTAGCGTATCACCGTGACTCTTTGTCGTGGGATTATGAATAATGTTAGTATGAATTTAATTATGTTATTTTGCATTGTATTTTCAACCTGATGACGCCTTACGCGGCACTTGAACGCAAGTGACCAGGTAAGAGGCCTCTAAAACTCATGCATATCTCTTTCTAATTTAGAACTACTGACTAAATGGGGGTTGTCAGTCATTAAGGCCCCCTAGTGGCACAGTGGTGTGCCTGCGATCTTACACACTAAAAACCGGGTTTCGATACCCGTGGTGGGCAGAGCACAGATAGCCCATTGTGTAGCTTTGTGCTTAATTCTAAACAAAAACAGTTATTAAGCATACTGTGCCATAATTTTTAATTGAATAGAAAAATTGAAAGTCTTATTAATAAAGCACTCACACTTAAAATGCAATGTCTGTTCAACGGCATGTCAAGGTCGAAGCCTTGGAGCTTCCGATTCGCAGTCCGCATGTTATGACCTTTTTAATGTAAAACGAAAGAAAGAAAAAATCAACCACAATGCGATGGTGTTCTCTAGTTTTAAATCTTGTGAAATGGTAATCTTTAGATGCTTTTAATGTATAATGTATATATATATAGAAATGCAAGTACAAAATATCGTTCATTAAGTTTTAATTTATTATAAGGGATATCTCACTTGCTGACTTAAAATTTTGTAGCTAAGCTCACCTGGCCTGGTGGTTAGGGCATTTGATTCCCGTCACTTAATGTGCTCGTCCTTTCAACCATGGAGGTGTTTAATGTGCCGATCAATCCCACTATTGATTGGTAAAAAGAGTAGCCCAAGAGTTGGTAATGGAGGGTGTTGAATTGCTGTCTTTCCTCTAGTTTGTCACTTCAAAATGAGGAACGACTAGCGCACATAACCCTCGAGTAGACTTACGCGAAATTCAACAAACAACTCACCCCCACGGCTGAAAGGGAGAGCATGTTTGGTGTGACGGGGATTCGAACCCGCGACCCTTGGATTATGAGTCGAACGCCTTAACCCACCTAGCCATGCCGGGCCGTTTAACTTGGTATTATTGGTACAAAGAAGTATGTGTTTAGACCCGAGTTTATTTTTTACAAGTCTGCTTTTATACGTAAAATATGCTTTAACTTGCCACAGAATGCACAAGTGTTTGTATATCAGTACTGCCTGTACTGCAATCAGTTTCGAAACACGACAAAATAGCAAAGAGAACAATAACAAAGTTGCATTAAATCAACAATTGAATGGTTAAAACCAATAATGTTTATTCAATAGTTAAAAATGTTATGAAAAAATGGAATAAGAAGGATTATTGATTAGTTATGAGGGTAACATATCGTTCGCCGCTAGAGGGAGTTAGAATGGTCATCATCTATTTCCTGAGGTTGAAGGCACCGAATTTGCTGTGGGATGACTTTCTCGCTAGAGGACGAATCCCCGCCTGATGAATCATGTTCCTGGGGGTATAACATGATCGATCAGAAACTGGTTCTACTTTCCAGCAGTCGGTGTGTCATCAACTTTGTGTATCTCGCTAGTTGAGAAGTAATTTCAAACATGTACTGAACTTACATCATACATCCTTCTGATGTGTGTGTTAACTATTATACATTTCTTCTTCCATTTGTTGTTGAATGTTGCCAAACGATTTCATTTTGGTATCATCTGTAAAGTTTGTTTGTTTTTGAATTTCGCACAAAGCTACTCGAGGGCTGTCTGCGCTAGCCGTCCCTAATTTAGCAGTGTAAGACTAGAGGGAAGGCAGCTAGTCATCACCACCCACCGCCAACTCTTTTACCAGCGACCATCACATTATAACGCCCCCACGGCTGAAAAGGCGAGCATGTGTGGTGCGACAGGGATTCGAACCCGCGATCCTCAGATTACGAATCGCACGCTTTAACCTACCTGGCCACATCTGTTTAAGAGCATACGTCTCAACATTTGTTCATGTCACTATTTGTGGTCCGATATCAATTTAAACTTTTTGTTTGTCTATCTCTTCCCAGTAGAGAGTTTAGAACAACTACGTGTCAATTGAGACTGCTTGGTGTTAATGCGTATGTTCTCATAATAACTTTATTTATAGTAAGTTCGTTGACAAATCTATTTCAACCGTCATTTCTCACGTGAAGAACATGCCCCGGGGTAGTGAACTTCACTTTTGAAGACTTCAGTTGTGTATGTTGACTACTTCTGTTATTTACAGCGTATCCAGTTTTCATGTGAGTTCTTCAGTCTCGCATACATTTCTAACTGAAACATGTGGTTATGTCGCACGTTTTGCATAAAATATCCTTTATGAGTCCAAACTTTAATATATATATTCTTCTCATGCGATAATTCACCTTAGGACACGTGAGTAAATTCACACTACTACTATTACTGCTGGGGACAGTATGGCTGCCTGTACTTTTATAAGCCTTATATTTATTTATCAGTTTTGGATTCGCTATCATGTAACTAAATTGGTTACATGGTAACCAATCACCGTGTAAACTGTAAAGAAGCATCTAAACTCTGATGCAGTTTATTAAAAAAAAGTTGCCTTTTCCCAATACTTGTTTTTAATAACGTCTTTGCCTATTTCTTTTATCCAAAGATAAACCAAGTAATGGTTTATTACAAGTCACATGATATATCCAAAATATTTTAAACTACATGATATACTAGGCACACAATATTTTGTAAACGAAAAATGAAAACAAACAAAACAAACAATAACACTCGTATCGTGAAAACTGGCCAAAGTGAAATAGATATTTTAATACTCACATTGTTTCGGGCTAAGATGCCCTTCTTCTGGGGATTAAAAAAAAATCTGTTTCGCGTGTGTGTGTGTTTTTCTTGTAGCAAAGCCACATCGGGCTATCTGCTCAGCCCATAGAGGGGAGTCGAACCGCTGATTTCAGCGTTGTAAATCCGGAGACATACCGCTGTACTAGCAGGGGGCCAAAGATATCCACTCAGCCCACCGAGGGGAATCGAACCGCTGATTTTAGCGTTGTAAATCCGGAGACATACCGCTGTACTAGCGGGGAGCTCTGTTTCACATTCGGTATTTTTCGTGATGTAAGTTTTCTTCTATATTTTGGTTTTCGCACGAGCAACATTTTCCACGATCTTCTAAAGATTATTCTAATCGTTCATTTGCTGATATTTCGAGATAAATTGTAATTAATTAATTAATTTAGTTTCAAAAGATGAATAACGAAGACTGCTTGTACGCAATATTACAACTGTTCAGAAAAGTGAGGGTCGTGGGTTCGAATCCGTATCACGTCAAACATGTTTGCACTTCTACAGTTTAAAAAAATTAAAGAAAAAGTTCATTCTGATTAGTCAAAAAGTGTATGTGACGTAATATAGACAGGTTATGTCAAAAAAGAGAACGAATTATTTCAAACCCGCATATTTCCTGTCGGTTTCTTTTTATTTCACCTGAAGACGTAAACGTTTAATTTTATATTGAAAAAAAACCCAACAAATACTGAATAAGGTAAGTGATTCGAAGATTTTGTGCAGAAATCTTTTATAACGTAGTCCTTACGTGTGATTTTCCTGCTGACTTGACTCTCGCAATCCGGTTTACGAATATTATATATATATATATATAAAGTATGGCAACATTGTGGCGAGTCACATGGTATTACTGAATGTCGTTTCAGAGCTTGACACTAATTATCGATGAGAAACATTATATCGTAGCCTTATTCAGGTTTATTTGTACTAAATCCAGTAACAGGTAACATTAAGCAACTAAACTTCCACGTCTATACAAACATCTCTTTCTTTTTTATTTTATTTACTTACACTTCATTTTTACCTGATAATTATCCGGTCACTAATTGAACAACCAATTTCAAACACCTTCACAAATTTAAATTAAAACACAAGATATATGATTACAGAAATATCACGTAGGAATTACCACCTGTTCTATACATTTTCATCAAGCGAGTCAATTTCGTTTGTCCATTATTAACGATAACCTAGTAGGTTAGCAGATGCAACTAACTGGTCACCCCTCAGTTAGCAATGGTTAAAACTGAACTTTAAGGTTTCAGACCTAGTTGTTTTTTTTTTTTTTAGTCCACGCGTTGTATAAGCTGCCACCGAGGTTTAAAATTTCTACTATATTTGTACCTTAAAATATGTATTTTGTCAAATTGAATTTTTAGCGTACAACGCTTGTGAAATTTTATATAAAAGACAACTCATATCCTTTCTTCATTTACCAAAATGTTCCTTATTTTTAATAATTAAAGAACAGTTTGATAAGAAAAAGAAAGGATTTGAGTTTTGTTATGCACAGTTATTTTGAATTATATATTTTATATAAATATACATACACACACATACTCAGTTATGTGTTTGTTTGTTTTGAATTTCGCACAAAGCTACTCGAGGGCTATCGGAGCTAGCCGTCCCTAATTTAGCAGTGTAAGACTAGAGGGAAGGCAGCTAGTCATCAACACCCACCGCCAACTCTTGGGCTACTCTTTTACCAACGAATAGTGGGATTGACCGTCACATTATACACCCCCACGGCTGGGAGGACGAGCATGTTGGGCGCGAAGGGGGATGCGAACCCGTGACCCTCAGATTACGAGTCGCACGCCTTAACACGTTAGGGCATGCCAGGCCACATGAGTTATGTGACGAGTTGTTTCTTTAATAAGTGAATTTAAAATTTACCTATCTTAAATTAAAACTAAATGTATTACAATACAAGTTTTAAAACTGCACTGTCAATATTTATATATACTGCAACGGATGTAATTCTAGACGTTTGTCGAAAGTAAATCGTTACTATTTGTATCTTTCAAAGAGTGATCCTGTCTTACGCTGTATATCAAAACATACACACAAAGAAAGACGTGCAGAATCTAGAATGCTTTTAAAAGCAAGTTAATTCCTAGTAGCCAAAACATTTTATTAGGCTAAACATTTTTTTTTAATTTAGTCTAAAATAGGCTGGTAGATATTTACTAAACGTTGAATTATAAAACATATATTATACAACAGGGTTGATGGTTATATATATTTTCGCTGTTGGTAAAGTCTTGGATAATACACGTATTCTTTTAAATTAATAAAACAATAACAAAACCCCTCTCACTAGGTTCATGTTTATGCCACGGAAATTTACTTATCATGAAACAACATGAATTTCGTTGTGTAATGAAGTATTGATGGCGTCTCTGACATGAAAAAAGGATACTAACATATTAACATGTTTACCATGTTAACCGAAAACCAATGTTGAAATAAAACAGACGAACTTTTTTTTAATCACAATAGGTATTTCATTTATTGTGATTACTGTACAAAAGCCCCTGTATCAACACTGCTGTACAGATAAAATAGATTTAAGTTTTATACAGAATATTTTTGTACAGGAAGTCTTTTGTACAATATGCTTACCACAGACTACAGCTAAAAACAAATGCACCCTTTCACAAATCACATCATCTGTCAAAATAAAAGGTAGGGCTTAAGAAACAAGGCATTAAAAAACCCCAAAAACAACATATTACTTGGAAGTTTAAGAAATACCAGTGACTAACAACAAGTGCATGTGAAATATTCACATATTAACTTTGATTAAATGTTAGGAAATTCCCAATTAGCTTACTTACATTCGTATAATCACCAATACATATTTTTGTTACACAATAATGCTGTTCACAGTTAATACGGAATTAATAACTAGCTCAGAAATTAGAGTATCTGGTTGTGAAAATAGAAGACAATGTTAACAGCAAAATAATCTTGAATAATAATATTTCTGAATTTCATAATGTATCGTTGGGAGATAATTCCATTTGGCTTCAACGTAAACTTATCTTACAACACATCTTACACAAAGTTCCACACTTCTGGTTCCCCAAAAGTCTTTATTTTGACATGCATTATATGCTCAGAACGAACACTAAATATTTTCAGTGCAAAACAAATGAATAATTTACATTAGTTATGCATTAAAAATAGTTTTACAGTCTTGACACTGAAATTTTTGTAACACATTGTATATCTCGCAAAATCTCAACCTACAAGAACTTCGTAAATAATTTTATTACCAGAGTAAAAAAAACACAAAACAAATTTTATTTTAAGTTCAGGAAATTGCCTGCAGAAATGCATGTTAATGCATTCTTATACTTTTTTTACATTAACGTAACACGTATTTTTTTTATTACTATACACTAGTAACTGCCAAAATACAATTTTAAATTTTGTTAAATCCTGCGATACATTATTTTCGCCAAAGATAAGCTTTTAATTAATTAATGCTAAACTTTTTGTTACTAAGCGGTAAAAAACTTGAAATAATTCAGAGGTATACTAAGTTATGTCCCCATTCCTTAATTTAAAATCTGAATAAAATTACCTGGTACAAATAATACACTTTACTAAGCCTAAAAGTATTACTTCACTCAAAATAGCTTAGTTTTTTGTTTGTTTTTTCTTACAGTATAAAGATGTGATAGTACAAAAAAGATACTCCATTTATCATTGATTCCTCGACAAAGACAAAATAATTTAGAATCAGGAATAGATTCATAAAAAAAAAGCTGGGTAGAGATGGTGCATTAATAGCTGTGATGACGTCTTATTCAAATCTGTTTGTACTTCCAATGTTCATGATTTTAAATTTACAGTATTTAAATTTGATTGTTACAATACACAAAAACCCATGAATGAAACAAAATATGAAAAGAGATCACAATTTGAAAACTTCTCTTGTGAGCCATTAGAGATTTGGCAGTAAAATTGTAACCTTAACTGGAAACATACGCTGCCAGCTGCTCCAAGCTCATATTACCCCATATGTTATCTTTACAACTAGCTCTTGGGAATTTTCTCAAATTAGGAAGGAACAGCTGACTTCCATTGTGGTACGACCCATTTTCACTTGGAAAACTACTCACATCTTTATCATTATTACACCTAGAATCCAAAGATTCTGAAGACAGCTTACTTCCCTCGTAGATGATACAAATGCTACCATTTTCACCAATTCTGTAAGACACTTCACGAGGATCGATCCACAGAGACAGCTCATTGGGAAACTCTTCACGAAGTCTAGCTTCATCAAGCCCACAAGCTTTTCCGGCCTTCGCAATAACAGGATCCATTTTGTGATTGATTCTAATGCAGCGATATCCAGAGCCTTTGAAAGGCTTATCTGGAAACCAATGTTGTTGATAGTGACGTTTAAGCATATTTTCTAAATTGTTACGGAACATTTCAAGTTGGTTGGAATCAAGTGATTTCTTAAGTCGAAGAAGACTCGTAAGGAAATCTGTAGCACTTTGAATCTCTTGCCTCATCTTGGCGTTTCGTTCCAATGGAATGAGAAATATAAATTCCTAAAATAAGCCACCTTTCCAGAACTCGAAACAGCTTGAGCCTTTTGATCTGAATTGGGGTGATATGTTGTTCTGTAGTTAGGCTTAACACGTATCGAAACGTATAGGAAGATCGTAAAACAATGCCCTACCCTGCAAGACCTTTTCTGTAATAGTTAAGATTTAGATTATTCGTTAACTTATATAAGAAGCTATTTTTTAAAATCAGAGGCTATTACTGTGGTAATTCTGGTTACTATGCACTTAAGTCTGATATTTGGACGGTAAATATTGGGATGTCAAAAAAAAATGGCGAGTTGTACTCACCAACACTACCCCTATTCACCCTTCTATAGCTCTGCGTTCAGTGTCACGTACGCTTTCCACACAAACAACCTTATATTCCACTCTTTGTCAACACTCGGGAACGCGTATGACGTCAGGAACGAGTACTACGCTGATGACGTCAGTTACTAACCAATGAAATTTACAGTAAGGCACGCTTAGTCCTACACCTTTATCAAAACTATTCAACCAATCAAAAATGAAGTTACTTCAGTTTTTCGTCCGCTTACTCTGTAGGCGAGAGAAGTCTACTAGCGAGTCCTAGGTAGGCGCTAAGAGATCGCACATTTGCTCTTCTTATTTTAGTCACTACATATGTATAATAGTCGTTACTGAAACAAGCAGAAAATTAATTATATATGTAATTTAATCTATTTTTACATGCTTGATTAAATCCGCCTTGATAATATCCGGCAGAGTACGAAACAAGCAAATAAATATACAAACTAAAAGTCTGACGTAAATACGTTGATCATTTTTCATAGTAATAATTGGTTTGCAATTTAAATGTTATTTCTGAAGTCACTAGAATAGCTCTAATCATATTATTAAATAAATGATAGTAAGTTAACTGTTTTGTTTATTACTGAGCATAAAATATATACAATGCGTTTTTTATGTTGTATCCGTTGCAGGTATTGAATCCCGAATTTTATCGTTATATTCCTTAAAGCCACCGCTGATCCACGAGGAGAGGGCAGTTGTTTTAGCGCAAAGCAACATAATATGCTCACTCTATCAAATTGGGGAATTGAACCATGATTTTAAGGTTATAAATCCATGAACTTACCGCATACTCACTGGGATACATGTGAGAAGTTATCCAGTTTGTATATCTATTCGTTAAATTCAAGATCTTTTAAGCAGCCCTTCAATGAGTCAATTGGAATTGGTCAAAAAACAAAGCGGGGTGGTATTGCTATGAGCAAGATTAAAACATTTACTTGGTTGGTTTACGTCTTTTTTTCCAAACGCCCGGCTTTATAGTTTTTACAACCAATGTTCCTACCTTAACAACACTAATATTACGTAAGCCTAACGACTGATAAGTCTCTTAAATTTACGATTTTATCATATTTTTCTTTCTGTATTGATACGCATGCGTGTGCACATCTTTTATTGATGTGTCTCAGTTTGATTAAAATTTTTATAACAATATGACGGGTCATAGAAACTGAGGTAATTAATAAGCATACACCTTCTGTTTGTTGAAAAGATAACATTTTGTTTTCTTTCTTTGTTTTAAAACAATAAACAGGTTTTAAAATTACTTTGATAACATCATAAAATTATTTCCTAACCAAACATACGTTGACTAAAAGGGCGTTAACAAAGTCAGAAAAGCTGAGATTACAAAAAAAAAAGATAATCCATTCCCAGTTACATTAATTTTGTGAAGTTTCTTTTTTAAATTTATTTAAATCTCCAAATAATGATTCCAAAACTTTAGAAACAAAAATATTACCATTAGGTCTCGGAGTTCTCCATTTTCAAGATGAATAGGATACTGGTAGCATTTAGATATTATTCACTTTTCATATAGTTTCGAAATGCTATATTCTAATATTTGGATAATATATTTTGGATATTAAATATCTTAATTTGTTTTGTAGTCATTTTTTTCAATAGTGAAACTCTTGAGTTTTTGTTGTACTTTGTAAAATGCTTTAGCTTTCTTTTTTATTTATAAAATAACACTTGGTGCAAATGATTTAAAATTTTATTTTGAGAATCTTCCAAACACCAACAAGAAGCCAAAAATATTCTGCCATCACACATGATAAATTATCATTTAGGTGTTTCCTTGACTACGTCTTTACATATTTACTCCTGGTTGAATTTAACAAAAAAAAAACATTTTCGTATAATCTTTGATTTCCTAACTAGTAACATAAACTAACATGTGTCCAGTAAAGGAAATTATATTATTTTTACATTCTTTGTTTAGTATACATTACAAGCGCTGCCTAGAAATGCCAGGGTCACAGCTGAGCTGGCAACCTGGCAAATGTACTCGATCATTCCATACCATCTCCATATATGGAAGTAAGCGTTTGTTGTCCTTTGTGTCAGTATTCTCGAATCTGTGTCTCGGTCTCTCGTAGCAACCAGTAGAACAGGTCTGGGCGGTGGTTGGAAAGGATGAAAAGTGTAATGGTGCGTTTACAGATAGCAAATAGTGTAATTTTTGTGTTGTAAATCTATGAAATATATTTTATGCCTTTGGGTGATATAGGAAAGTTTTATAAATATACATTGGTAAATATGTGTGTTTTACATATTTAATGGAGCTTTTGTATAAAGTTTGTGACTATTGGTATTGATATTGGAGGTTTAGTTTATGGACAATGAAAACTACACTGATTGTGGATTTAAAATAAGACACTTTTAGACTTATTTTGAAAGTTCGGTTATTTATGGGTTAACTTGATAGATTAATATTTTTAAAAGCTTTTGTATAAATAAAGTTTTATTAAAATGACAATCATTGCGTATGAATTCTTCGCATATGTTTTAAAAGTATGCAAGTTGAATTACTGACATTAGGCTTAAATTTCCATTCATTTTTGTTGCATAAAAAATCATAGAAAGCGAGTTTGCTTGTTTTATAGCAAATGTACAATAGGCCATATCCTGGGTTCACCGCGGGGAATCGAATCTCAGATTTCAGTCATGTAAGCTCGTACTCTTATCGTTATCCCATCGGGAGACAAAGAAAGCGAGAACCAATGACTCTTTGTGGCGTCTCCAGCATAATCAGTAACTTACTTTTGTAATTTATGTCCGCTAAAGTAGATTCAGGTCCACATTGTTGCTGAATGAACTTTTTGGTTGATCAAATAATTAGTAGGTTTTATAATATGTTATTAGGCATCGTTAAACATTGAAACTAATTCACAAATGTAATTGTAAATTATTTTTTTTTGAGAAACGATACTGTTGTTACAGATATTGATATGAACCTATTAACAGCATAATTTAAACTAAAATTATAGGATTTCCTAACTTAATACAATACACCTAGCCATTTTCTTTTGTCATTCACGTCAATTACAAATAATAATTACAATGAAATATTTGTATTTTTTAAAGATCTTACAGAAACCGAGTTATTATTTATGATATCAAAACTGAAATGACTCATACTTATTGTTATAATTATTGCAATATTTGAAACACAAAACATGAGGCTATTACTATCTCGATAACTTGTAAAACTATTTCGGAGGCTGATGTTCAGTTGTTTTTGAAACTAATATCAAATTTTTGTCCACAGCATCGTACAAAAATCACGCGCGTTGTGTAATTCAGTTCCGGAATCAATAAATTCCTCGAACTTTTGTACGGAAATGATTTTTACGTACAATAACTTTAAATAGTTATGTTCTTATTGAGAATTTACCACACAGGATCACAAACAAAAGTTGTAATGGTTTTTAAACAAGATCCAAAACTTGAGCACTTTTGAATAATTGACTTGTTTAGGATAATAATAAATATTTTTTATATTTCATTATTCTTCTTTAGCGCTCGAATTTTGGAAATATAGTGAAGTACATTCTGTTTTCTCTGAAAGTGGTAGTAAAATTACATGTTGGTGTTAGTAATAAAGTTTAGTTTTTCGCACAATGCAGCTAGGCCATTTGCCCCAAACAACTGGTAAAAATGCTAGAATGTTAGGAGTTTGGCACAAAACAGGTAGGTTAGTTGATTTGTGTTTAATAACTTAATAATAAAGAAGACTAAAAATATTATTGTATCATATACTAACATATAACAATTCATCATTTATTTAGGTTTGTTTGGTTTGAATTACGTGCAAAGCTACACGAGGGCTATCTAGCTAGCCGTCCCTAATTTAGCAGTGTAAGACTAGAGGGAAGGCAGATAGTTTTTTTTTTTTTTTATAGGAGCTACAAGAGGCTAATATTTACACGTTAGAGAAAAAATATATTAGAATTCAGCTTAAAACGTTTCGATAATATATGTTATTTATTTCTTAATTAAAGGGACGGACTGACTCTTCTATGCCTAATTCAGTATAGGAGAGAGATTTCACGAGACGGTGAATTATAGGTAGGCCTAACTGTGACGCATTTAATCGATTAACTGACTTCTCTTATCAGAAAAGTGATGTTTCTGGATTAAGGCATTAATACTGACGAAACCAAGCACATCGCTCAATGTCAACTTGGACTAATCTATATTGAAACTTTATGATAATGTGTATTAACAAGAATTACTAAGAAAAACTACAAAACTGTACCCATTTTCTCCATAAACTTTAAGTTAAGTTTTAACTTTGGCCTAAACCTGAACATTTTACAATGTCAACCTATCCTTTTCTAAATGTATTTACAATGAAAAAGTACCATGTACCATTATCAAACGATAAACTTAACTTTCGTATAATACTAAATTTCATGATTATAGAAACCTTTTATAATTACAAATTCCGTTATTAAATTTACCTTACCGAACCTGTGACACTATTGTTTTATTTAAGCAGGAATTTGATGCATTCTTTGAATAGGTGATTTTTTATTATAATTTTTTTGTTGTTTTATAAGTCAACTGATAGATCGTTTTATAGGACATTGACGATGTTTCTTGTTACTATTTCTAGTTTTAAATAAGTGTAAATTAAAACTAGTTATTTTCGAAGATACGCCTATAACTGGATCGTGCACAAATCAGGCCTAGAGTAAAACTAGCTTGTGTCATGGTTGCAACATTCCAATGTACAGTTCTTTTAAGATGGCACACCCTTAATATCACATTTCAGATTTTACATGAAAGAGAGAAAACAAATAAACTATAATCACTAGGAGCTGTTAAATACAAAAAGTTGCTTTTACTATAGCATATATTCCCCTTGAATTTATAGTTAAATGGAAGAGAAGTATTTAAGAGATAGAACGCGACTGTTACGTCTTGTTACATGTTTCCGCATGTCCTGTGTAAAAGTTGGCGTTAGGTTAGAACAGATTTTTTTATCCCTCGTTCTAACAGGTTAACAGCCTCGGATGTTTTCCGAACGTTCCAGTGCAGTTTTGTATTTGGTCCATTATGTGTATGCAACCTAGTGTAGATGTGAATAGTGCCCTAAACGGTAATCACGGATGTACAAAAGAAAAAAAAAAAAATCGCATTACACTAGATTTAAACTTTGCACCGTATATTCGACCACACACATACAATCACCTCGTTGATCATTTATAAGTGCCCAGTCAGATGCACAATAGACACTTAACTTGTAACTTCAATTACAGATTCTGTTTTAAACGTATAAAGATTTTAGTTATAAATGCACGCTTAACAGCTGGCGAGCATAACTTTTAATTAATCGGTTTGATAAATTACAGAACATTCAAAACGTGCATGGACTGTAAAAAAGATGGCCGGAGACTGAAATATCCAATAATATTTCACCGATTTTATAAATAATAAAATGTTAACATTATTTATAGACCTTTTTTTTTTGTCTATGTGACTGTGTTCTTTGGAGCATCGGTGAACAATATTCAATATTTGTTTGTTTTGGAATTTCGCACAAAGCTACTCGAGGGCTATCTGTGCTAGCCGTCCCTAATTTAGCAGTGTAAGACTAGAGGGAAGGCAGCTAGTCAGCACCACCTACCGCCAACTCTAGGGCTACTCTTTTACCAACGAATAGTGGGGTTGACCGTCACATTATAACGCCCCCCACGGCTGGGAGGGCGAGCATGTTTGGCGCGACTCGGGCCCGAACCCGCGACCCTCAGATTACGAAGCGCACGCCTTAACGCGCTAGGCCATGCCGGGCCCATTCAATACTGAATACAGCACTGAGATTTCAAATTTAATTTCGAGATAATTGTAGGGTTTAGCAAGAAGCTTCTAAAGCGAAAATGCAATAATGTTTGGTTTAGCATTTCTTTGTACTGTAGCTTTACATCACGTATACAATAAAAGTGTAAAACGGATATTTTATCGTGACTGAAAACAGATACAATGTATACCAACGGTTAACGAGTTCGTGTTTTTTTTTTTTTTCGTTTCTTTGAAATACGACTACACTTTACTATTATTCTTTCGTACTCTAATAATATTCCTGGAAGAAAAATAATGTGGCACTGAAATTCCTCAGTCCCTTTATGTGTGTTTGTACACAAAGCTACACAATGGGCTATTCGAATATCGAAACCCGGTTTCTAGTGTTGTAAGTCCGCAGACATACCGCTGTGTTACTGGTGGGCAGGTCTCTTTATGCTACTTTGATATGAAAGAGACACAGGGAAAAAAAATCAACTGTGTCTTCTTTGTGATTCATCACAACAGTTTCAGTGTCCTAGTTAGGAACAGCATGGCTACTCAATAAAATAATCTATCACATCTGTGATATAACCATTCCCACTATTACATATTGGATTATACTTTGTTGTACATTAGTTGATCATATTTCCATATATGTATATTCGTCTAATCATAGTGTTTAATCGCTAACTTTACACGATTGCGAGAAGTATACACCAGTATTTTCATGACTTTCTGTGATGTTAAAGTTGTACTCCTTGAGTATTTAGAGCCATCTTGCTATTTAGCCTTCTAAATTACAAATAATTATCAGCCACTTCACAGCATAACCTTTTGTCCGTATAGATAATGATGAAAGTGATTCGGGGCTCGAACAACACTTATGAGACCCTTTGGATTTGTGCAACACTTCTTTCATGTAACATTCATTGCCTTGCTGTAGTAAGCAATCACGTGTTCTTTTATATGATGTACTTGTGATACAACTGTACCCAGGACAAAATCATTGGCAGTTGTATGTAAAGTTAATGGATTTTCCAGAGCTGGGTAGGCCAATACAGGAGTAGTGGTCAGTTTTTTGTTTTCAGTATACAGAGGACGAAGTGTGTGAGAACACATCTTCTCAGATTGACTATAGTATGAACACAATGCATGAAACCCTCTTCCCTCATTCAGGTTTCTCGGTCTTGGTCAATTTTGTACTGAGTCAATTTTTGAAGGTTCTGTGGACACTCCTATGTTGACTGTGTGCCCGAAAAAACTCAGGTTTTAGTGGAACAATTCAGATTGCTTGGAATTTAGCTTATCTTTACTTAATCAATCTGGAAACTTCCATAGCCCTTCATGAGCATTTTATAATAAGTTAAAATAATGTTTCACTTACTATTACTAATTTGCCTTACATGTCTCAGCAAGAAGAGGAAGGGTTGTGCAAAGTGTGAAAATATGCACACATCTATCAAGATCACAAAAAAAAAGTCACCTGAGACTTATGACGAAGCCTGCTTGGTTTGAAGCATTATTCGTCACGATTTCAGGAAAGGCTTTGCTCTCCTTCCTCTGATGACGAGGCACAATATACCTGACAGTAGACTAGGTTTGGAACCGGTTCACATGCAACGGACAAGCAAACAAAAAGAAAGGCGTTGACTACTGAGTGTACCAACATGAGGCTATCACTGTACAATCCATTAAACTCTATAGCTTTTAATCTTACTAAAGCGGCCGCATGCTCTAGGTAATTATTCGGTACAATGTTGTGAATGAACTATAGAGTACAAAGAATATGCATGCTAACCGTGACGTCGTGGTTTATGTTGACGAATATAAGTACATAACGTAATCTTGACCAAATTAGCATGATAAAAAACAACAAACAATCAAACCTTCTATATCTTACAGTTTGGTAGATAACCTGTTAATAAATAACCAGGACAAGTGTTGTAGTACAACAACACATTTGATAACCCACAATAATTTCGTGAGTTATTATTATTTATTCTGTTAAGCTCTTATTCAAGAAATTAGTAGTAACATGGAGTTAGGCGTGACTAGTTGGATTAAATCTTTGAATGAGATAATTCATAAAGATTTTTCTTTTATCTCTCTCACTCACTTCTTCCTGAGTAAGTTTTTACACTGTTTAATTTTGTTTGTTTTGTTCATAGTCTCTGGACCGCATAGTTTACCATACAATTTCATACCTATGATTGTTAGGTTATTAAGAAGTAAAAGTGTAATATTCTAGGTTGTTGTGTTGATGTGCCATCAGCTGGCTCTCACGCTCAATTTACCCTTTAAAATTTATTCGCAATTTTATTTATGTGAATTATATCGCGTGAAAACAAAACACACACAAAAGAAAAACACAAATAGTAACGCGCAGTAAAGATATCAGTGTTTTAATGCCATCTAGTGTCAACCTTTTAACACATTAAATATTTCCCTAAAAACGACATCATCTGGGATACACCTTGACCACGAGTTTCATTAGTACTGATTAAAATACCGTATAAACGTTCAAAAATCATTATTTTCATACATCGAAAACAGTCTCATGTTGCTCTACGTAATTTCTTTAACGAGGTGTCAGGCACTGTAAACAAGTTCCCCCTTGAGAAATATTTATTGAATAAGGGGTTGGTCTTGCTATGACAAGTGTTCTACGTACAGTTTGGGTTGTTTATTCGGTAAAAGAAAATAAAGCCATAGGAAAAGAGTCACAATTTTGTCTAGAAAAAAAGTCACAATTTTGTCTAGAAAAAAAAGTCACAATTTTGTCTAGAAAAAAAGTCACAATTTTGTCTAGAAAAAAAGTCACAATTTTGGCTAGAAAAAAGTCACAATTTTGGCCAGAAAAAAATCACAATTTTGGATAGAAAAAAGTCACAATTTTGGCCAGAAAAAGATCCCAATTTTGTCCAGAAAAAAGTCACAATTTTGGATAGAAAAAAATCACAATTTTGGCCAGAAAAAAATCACAATTTGGCTAGAAAAAAAAGCCACACTTTATTTCAATACCATACATAATTGAAGTAATAAAACAGAAAAACATGCAGGTTGGCTTTATTAAGCGATAAAAGATGTGGAATAATATATATTAAATTGAGTTGAGGTACAAAACGTGAAATATAAGCTTACACAATATTTATGTGCATCTAATTTGTTATAACACTTACTATTTATATAATATATAGTCTCGCATATGTGTGACTCAACTTTTGCCCAACAAAACATTATTTTAAGAGCTGTTCATCATGTTTATGTAACGATAAAAGGTCCAAAATGTTCCAAGTGGGCCAGGTGGGTTAAGGCGTTCGACTCGTCATCTGAGGGTCGCGGGTCCGAATCCCGGTCGCACTAAACATATTTGCCCTTTCAGCCGTGGGGGCGTTATTATGTTACGGTCAATCCCACTATTCGTTGGTAAAAGAGTAGCCCAAGAGTTGGCGGTGGGTGGTGATGACTAGTTGCCTTGTCTCTAGTCTTACACTGCTAAATTAGGGACGACTAGCGCAGATAGCCCTCGTGTAGCTTTGCGTGAAATTTAAAAACAAACAAACAACAAGAACAAACGTTCCAAGTGGCACGTATCAAGTAGTCTACCTAATATCTCTTCCTTCTTCTGCTATCTGTTTTCTTGTTTTGGGTTTTAAAGGTTTTTTTTTTTGTAAGCTGGTTTAGCATTCAGCTTATGAGCTTGCATTAGTGTTTGTAGCGCAAAAGGTGATTGGGGCTAATAGAAAAAAGGTCACGTATAATTTAAGAGGAAATACATACTTAAGTAACTGTCTTGGCACATAAGATGAATGGAACGACCAAGTCTGATAAATATATACCATAAATTATGTACTGTGACCATCGTGCATTCGTTCTTCCAATGTTGGTTAAACGAACCAGTGAACTGTAAAAGATTAAAAAAAAGGTTTTTTCGGTCCCTTTTTTGACGAAAACCACATCATTCTTATTCAGTTCTTTCGTAGAAAAACAAAGAAACACACACACACCTATATGTGTGTGTAAGTGTATCTATATCAATAAACGTTAATCTGTCTGTGTATCTGTTCCTTATACGTTTCCACATTACTTGATCAAACACTACCAAACTTGACACAGTGAAAGAGGATGGCATGAGGTAGGTCGTGAGGAAAAAATCCCTTCTATTTTCACATCTAATTTCAGAAAAAACTACTAAATGAGCATAATTTGACACAGTGATACAAGATGATATGAGAAAGGTCATGAGGGGGATTTGAACCCTCGATCTAATTTCATAGTAATAGAATTCTTGAAAACAGTATGTTTTTCTTTTCAATGTTTAGTATCTTTATATGTTTTATCCCACTTTTGATGTTTCTATTGTTGAAAAAATTTTTCTGTTTCTTACATCGCGTTCAAATAGAAAAAAAAATCTTTTTGTATATAGTTTTAACGCTGATTTCAGAAATGTAAATTAAAATTCAGAGAAATAAAAATAAATATTTTTTGTGTATTTTTATGTTATTTACGATAAAGGGAGAACTTTTACGATTACATATATACCTACTTGTTTAAAATAACTGCAACACATCAGGGCAATACAAAGTATCTAGTGACAAGGTATAAAATTCAGAAATATTCTTAAATATCTGCTTGAAGAGATCACCATTTTCATGCCTACGACGATCCCACAGAGATAAGAATTAACCATATTACGACTGGATCCATAAAGTTGCTTGTTACGTGTCTTAACCACATTAGAAGTATTGTCAGTTTGCTGCAGATTTCACAAATATAAATTAAAATTTGTAAAATTGATTTTTAACACTCCTACGAAAAGACGTTTCTAGTCCTGATTTCTTCAAGCCCGTTCCCCTGGCTGTGGTTTCGCTAGATAGTAGATAGGGACAGTGGGAATCTCGTTAATCCATTCATTTATGGATTTAAATGGCAAGTTCATTTAAATACAAAATTATTAGCCTAATATTAATAACCTTTCAAATTGCTCTGGGGCCTATTAGGCCCCACTTTTCGTAGGAGTGTTAAAGGGAGTCAAAATGGGAGAATATTTTCATTTCAAATTTGTTTAATTACATTTATTTATTATTTGTTTTTGAATTTCGCGCAAAGCTACATGAGGATTATCTGCGCTAGCCGTCCCTAATTTAGTAGTGTAAAACTGTAGGGAAGGCAACTAGTCATCACCACCCTCCGCCAACTCTTGGGCTACTCTTTTACCAATGAATAGTGGGATTGATCGTCACATTATAACGCCCTCACGGTTGAAAGGGCGAGCATGTTTGGTGCGGCGGGGATTCGAACCCGCGACCTTCAGATTACGAGTCGAACGCCTTAACCACCTGGCTATGTCGGGCCCTTTTAATTTTTTAAATAAACACGTAATTATTTACTAATTAGCCTAACTTGATATAACCTTACATAAGGAAACCTAAAAATAAAATAAAATAAAAAATAGAAAATAATATTTCATTTGTTAAAATCTTAATTTATATTTCTGAAATCAGCATCAACAACTACATTCACATATATATATGTGTGTATATTTTCCTCTGTTTGAATGCGACACATGAAACAGAAAAGTTTCAGAGGAAAAAGAAAACAAGCAAAAACGATTTCTTTTTTTTTCATCCGTTCACAGGTACTTCAACTAATATGTGTAATTATTAGACTGAGCATCTCTAAGTAAGGATATGTTTGTAAGTTTATAACCTGACACATACCCTAAAAGTCTCCAGGTAAAAAACATATTTGGGTGGACTTTCGAATGTTACTCTACCATGTTAACATTTTTACATCATTTTAATGGATCTTCGTGACGGAAAGGCCCGAACAACAAATCGTTTGTTCGGTTTTCTAAATTACGGGCAAAACTACACGTGGGTTATTGGTAATAGTTGTCCCTAATTTAGCAGTGAAAGCCTATAGAGAAGGCAGCTAGTCATCACCACCAATCCCCAGCTCTTATGTTACTTTTTTACCAACGAATAGTGGGATTGACCGTTACATAATAACGCGCTGTGAGAGGGATTCGATCTCGCGAGACTGAGCGAATGAGCCGAGCGCCCTAACCACCTGGTCACGCGGGGCACCTATTACAATGGAAACAAATACTCAAGGAATGTGTTAAAGCATATTTTATTACCAACATATAGCTCGTCAAAATTGACGGGACAAGTACTGTCACCCACACTCAACAGAATACCCTAACCTCACATATGATACCTCAGTGAAGTAAGTACATTTTGCGGAATCAGGTTTGTCAGACAAAGAGACAGAAAAGCGAAGTCGAGGCAGTGAAACGTCGGTAAATTCCTTCGTAAACCAATCAAATTTAAAATAATTCATGAACTAAATTTGTGGTGTATTTATAGAATAATTTTTGGCAAAGATCAACTAGATATCATTTATATTCTATGGAAACCCTTAGGCCGTTGTGGTAACATAACGTTCCAACAATGGCTTTCATGTCACGTTGCTTAGCAATAGAAGTGTACCTAATGTTGTTTCATTGCCACTGGTAACCTGATGAAGGGCTGCTGCCCGAAACGTCGTTTTCTTGTTCTTTTAATAAAGTTATTTAAATTTAGTGAGTATTTAACACTACTTTATATCTTCATATTGTTGTCAGTTTATGCACTGAAAGTATAAAATGGTATGTATAAACAACAAAACAGAAACAAATATTTGTTGATTGTTTAATTGAGAGTCTCTGTTGCTTCTCGGGCCCGGCATGGCTAAGCATGCTAAGGCGTTCGACTCGTAATCCGCGGGTCGCGGATTCGAATCCCGGTAGCACCAAACATGCTCGCCCTTTCAGCTGGGGGAGCGCTATAATGTGACAGTCAATCCCACTATTCGGTAGTAAAAGAGTAGCCCAAGAGTTGGTGGTGGGTGGTGATGACTAGCTGCCTTCCCTCTAGTCTTACGCTGTTAAATTAGGGACGGCTGGCACAGATAGCCCTCGAGTAGCTTTACGCGAAATTCAAAACAAACAAACAAACTGTTGCTTCTGTCCCCTAGTGGCACAGTGGCTCGTCTGCAGATTTACAACTCTAAAAACCGGGTTTCGATATATGTTGTGGGCACAGCACAGACAGCCCATTGTGTAGATTTATGCTTAACTTCAAAAAACTTTTGTTTTTTTCTGAATAAATGCATTTTGACTTTTATGATTCTTCCTATTTCAAAAAATCAAGTGTGACGTGACACACACGAGCTTATGTATAGGTTATATGATAGTAAATTCAGAAAAATGAAACTTCAAACTAGAAGAGCAGTTACAGTATTTTTACATTCAGTCACACTTGCTAAGCCTGATGCATCACCAATGTACTGCTCAACCAAAAGAAATTACAACCCTAAATAGATTGCATAGAAGAAAGGATTTAGAGGTTGTTGTCTTGGTGTAGAACAGTTGTATTATAGTCTTTACAGGGGTGATCAGCTGCAGCATTTAGATACATTCATAAAGATACAAAAAATATGGATGCTCTTTACTGGCCGAGAACAATACCACAAGAATATTGGTAAACATGGCAAATGAAAAAAATCCAGATAAGAACGTTTTATGAAACGTGTATTCTAAGGAAAGAAAGAAGGATTTTTTGTTGTTATTGAGCGGAAAGCTACAAAATGGGTTTATGTGCACCGTGTCTGTCGCAGGAATCGAACATCGAATTATAGTGTTGTAAGCCTTGAATCAGGTTTACTGCTGTGCCAACGGAAAACAATTGTTTTATGTTATAAATTGGAATATTTTTGTACTTCTGTATTAATAGATCAATATAGTGAAAATAGATACTAAAATGTTATTGGAATATGTTTTTTAATTCTAAAATTGACCTTAACCTCGTATTATTCCGATAATTAGCAAAAATTGCATACACTTTCATTCGTCTGCACAGATATAACCTCACTTTCAGTGCTTTGACACAGTTGTGTACTCAGACTTTCGCTCAAACACCATTATTCAAAGTATGTTACACTCTTACAAATTCAAACATATTTTTACTCTTAAGTCTACACAGAGGGTCATTCTAAGCCTTCCTTTTAGATAGAAGTTCACACATACTACACTCGAACGAAGTTCACTCTATGTCTGTTTAAACAAACGTTCATTTTAAGTGTGTTTTAAAAGAAAGCTCAGGAAAAATATCTTTCAACAGTATACATATATATTTAACAACTGAAGACAAATTCTAAAAAGCTAAGAGAGGTTGTACTCTACTGTCAAATACTGTTTTCCACTGATTTTGTGTTTGTGGTTAAGAACAAATCTACTCAGTGGGTTATGTGTCCTCTATCAACTAAGGGTATCGAAGCTTGAAAACTAGCGTCGTAAGTCTGCACACTTAACTCTGATCCACGAGGGAAAGGGGATAATTTTACTTAAGAATGAGTGACGGAAACATTATAGAAGAACAGTAAGTAAGTATCGAACTATAAATGGCCCTGCATGGCCAGGTTGGTTAAAACGTTTGACTCGTAATATGAGGGTCGTGGGTTCGTATCACCTTCACACCAAATATACTCGCCTTTTCAGCCGTGGGGGCATTATAAAGTGAAGGTCAATCCTACTATTCGTTGGTAAAAATGTAGCTCAAGAGTTGGCGTAGGGTGGTGATGACTAGCTGTCTTCCCTCTAGTCTTACACTGCTAAATTAGGGACGGCTAGCGCAGGTAGCCCTCGTGTTGCTTTGCGCGAAATTCAAAAACCAACAAACAAACCGACTGTAAAAAGATAAGATTTTATTTCAACATTTGTAAAAATGTCCTATTTCAAATTTCATGAAAACAGTTGACGAAATCACTATAATTTTAATCTTTGAATGCTTTATATTTGTTTAAGAATGGGGGGGGGGTCTTATGCTCACGTGCTTTCTCGGCCGTCTGAACCGTGTTTTAACACGACACCAGCCCCTAGCTACAAAGTAAGAAATAAACAAGCACTTCGACCTGTGCACGGAGTCGCAGAGTAAGTAACAGCTGTTCCACATGGTATGTCGAAAGGCACGCCTGGGCTTTCTAAGTCAGCTGGTGTCAGCTAGGGTTTAACAACAAAAAAAACTAAGTGCGCGAGCGTTGTGACGCGCTGAGTCCAGCATCGGATGCACTACATGGGCACATTTCCCACGCTCTCAGAAAGTGAAGTCACGTTCTGCATCACGTAAAAAAAATGTTTTGTATACTTGAAGAAGATAATCGAAGCAGTTGTTGTTAACAATGAGAATAGGTGTGTGAAGCTGTTGAATAACCCGATGCTGTATCTAGACAATGGAATCGTATAGAAGGCGAGAGGGTGATTTTAAAGAAAGATAATTTGAGTAATTTTTAGTATAGGAGTCAAGGATAAATACGTGTGTTAAAAAGCATGACACACTTTTCTGAAAACCTAACAAACAAGAAAAGTTTTAGTTTCCATTAACTTGTTTAACGAACGTGTTGTTGCAATAAGAATAATTTCATATTGAGAAAAAGTTAAGCTTAAATGGCCGTTCAACACTTGCAAACAAATGAAGCGCGTCTGATGAACTAATCGCAAAGTAAGATTGAAAATATGTTTTATTTTGTTCACTATATGACTTCTTTTAGCTCTTTTTTTGGGGTGGTGAGGGAATGCTCGAGACCACTTCCGGTGGGGACCCGGCATGGCCAGGTGGTTAAAGCACTCGGCTCGTAATCTGTGGGTCGCGGGTTCGAATCCCCGTCACATCAAACATGCTCGCTCTTTCAGCCGTTGGGACGTTATAATGTGAAAGTCAATCCCACTACTCATTGGTAAAAGAGTAGCCCAAGAGTTGGCAGTGGGTGGTGATGACTAGCTGCCTTCCCTCTAGTTTTACACTACTAAATTAGGGACGGCTAGCGCAGATAGCCCTCGTATAGCTTTGCGCGAAAACAAAACAAACAAACAATCACAGCTTTCCTTAAATAAAACCTGAATAGATCATTTTTTCGCTTTTTTAAAAAAATATTTGGATATCGATTGATTAAGAAAAAAAAAAAGAATGGACAGTTCAAAAAGTTCAAGTTAGGGCTTCATGAAGAAGCGTTTTATATTGTTATTCCAGTATATAGCTATAATAATAAAAGAACACATTCAGAAAACTTGTACTCAAAAAAGTAAAATATCTATTTAATTCGTTTTAGTATCAGTTAATGACACTTTTGATTCTCAAACTAGTAAGTATGGGATCGACCCCTGTCGTTTAAAGCTCAACACTTTTTACGTAATAATGTTTTAATACGATTTGCTTTCCTACAAAACATAATGATTTCTTTTTCACTAACCTCCGACTGAGGACAAAAGTTCTAAGAAACAGATGTTTTTGATAACAGGCTGTGTTTGAAAATCATAAGAGAATTGGAATGCACTCTGCTCTAGATACAAATGGAAACTTCAGTTTTGCACATTTTTTTCGTGATTGCTCCAGACTACAATGTTCTATTAGTAATACACTGAATAACTGATGTTATGTAGCTGATGTCAGTATGCTCTTTATATTTCTTAAAATTAACTAGAAGTCCTAGTCGCGAAGCAGTGGCACATACAGGATGAATACATCATTACCATGTGTGATGCGGTTGAGTCTAGACACAAGTGCAACGTAATGTTATATACTTCCCACTCAGGTGGTATAACAGCCTCGGTGGTTAAACACCAGTATATTTGCATGCTAACCTGTAATTTTCATAATGTTAATTATTGCGTTGAATGATGATAATTACTTCAAGGACATTAAAGTTAGTGACTTCTAAATTATCTGTTACAGTCTCAAAGTTAAACCAATGGGCCAGTAGCAACATAGTTGTTTTCGAGCCCAGATTATGAATCCAGCGGTTTTAGATTGGCATCCACTTGCCATGCAAAACGACCTCCGCATTCTGGAGCTTTTGTGTGCTTTATAGGAGCGACAGTAAAAACCAACTGTTCAGTCACATAAGAGCAGTCAAGGATTTGGAGATGGATGCTGCTAATTGGCTGCTCTTTCTTTCATTTATCGGTTCAAAATCAGAGATGGGTATGCACAGATAACCCTCAGGAGTGGTACTAGCCCATTGGATACACTACAAATGGATATTTTTAGGATCCCCTCACTCAGTCCCCCAAAAATACTAATTTGTACTATATTCACAAACCAAAAATATACCAACCCAACGCACATTTGTTAAAATAATTTCTACTATCGTATTAACACCAGTGTACTGGTATCTTTTTGTCAAATCATACATACTGTGCCTACATTGCCCCAGTTAATTGATGTATGGAAACTGCGCATGTTCCTGACTAAGAAGTGTCTTGCTGTTGCTATTTTTAAACGTTCTTTAAACGTAAGATGAAAATAGAAACAAATATTCCCGTAAACTGGGGTTTCCTTTAGCTGCTCATGGCCCCTAAGCAATTGCTTAGTCTGTTAATTTCTAGCGTCGCTGCTGATAACCCTTGTATAGCTCTGGGTAAAAGTTTTACATACATGCTAAGGTTACCATAAAGTTCCATTTCTCCCAAACCAGTTGATCTTCTAGAAGAACTGGTTACCAGACGGTTCCTCTGAGAGAGTTGTTGGGTCTAAAAGTTCTTGAATGGTGGACTTTCACCATTACTGTGAATGTCAATGATTTCATCTCATTGCAACCTACTCAGGTTTGAGAGCTGCTGACATCTAGTGCACCCATACCGATCGAGTTCGTCTCTTGAGAATCAACTTCCATGTAAGATAAACACAGTTTGAGTGCCACCATGAACCAATCATTCACTTCTGGTGTTTGGTGAGTCTGTGAACATTTCTTTTGAGAGCGGTGTCTGCACAAGAGCTCCAGACTGATGCTACCCAGACTATGATCATAAGTCTTGTCGTTATACGATGTAAAAAAAGAGAAGGTCAGTGGTTAATGCTGTCTACCAACCAGAATCATCTTTCCAGCAGATATATTGCCAATGTTTACAGAGCAGTATGGAGCTCGACAGAGCCAAAGAACGAGCTGTAAAATACACTTCATTACTCTACTTTCTGGATTAGGGACCAACCATTAATCAGACTGTCAGAGTCTCTGAGAGCTTCTGCCACTCTGCAGTCCTTATGTTTAAGACATTTTGGTCTGGTGATGGTTGAGAGTCTGTGGAAGAAGGGTTTATGATACTTTTAAAAGTTTCTGTGTGTCAGACTAGGCAAATTTCACCCCTTGTATACGGGTGCAGCCAAGAAAACTCTGGACTACTTTTTAAAGTACTTTAGACAGGTGATTGTTTGGAATAAGTGTATTCAGGAACAACCAGTTCAGTGCTTGATACTGAATCTATTTAGCTCAGTAATTGACTTAATGAAGCATTTAAATGAGGAGGAAAGAGCGTAAAGTACATGTACTGCAAACCAGATGAAGAACCAAATATGGAGGCGAGAGATGCTCTGACAGCTAGCTGAACTACCAAAACTGCCTTTCAGTCAATAAATTCTGTTAAACTACCTTGAACAGTCAAGTAGTCGAGTTATTGCTGATTGGAAAAGTATTGTGACCCTTGATCCCAGAGCCATTGAATAGAATTACAATATGATTATACACAACTAGACAAATAAGGTAATTGAATGACTACTGAATGAGGGGGTTGTCATGACCCTTGTTTTGTTAGTCCCCAAGTGGTGACATGAGACACCATGTTTGTAATACATTGTGCTGTTGTCACTCTTGTGTCAGCTAAGAGAGTAATTAATCGGAGGAACTGATGAACGAAAGAAAGTGTGACTTCTTTCATTCTGAGTAGGCCCGGCATGGACAAGCGTGTTAAGGCGTGCGACTCGTAATCCGAGGTTCGCATCCCCATCGCGCCAAACTTGCTCGCCCTTTCAGCCGTGGGGGCGTTATAATGTGACAATCAATCCCACTATTCGTTGGTAAAAGAGTAGCCCAAGAATCGGCGATGGGTGGTGATGACTAGCTGCCTTCCTTCTAGTCTTACACTGCTAAATTAGGGACGGCTGGCACAGATAGCCCTCGAGTAGCTTTGTGCGAAATTCAAAAACAAACAAACAAACAAACATTTTGAGTAATTGGATAGTAATATGCGACAGAACTTATGGCTTGCATGTTAATCGATTAATACAATTAGAACAGCTAGTTCTGGTAGACATAACTCCTTATGCATCGAAAGTTGTATGGCTGAAGATGATAGTTAGGTATTTCAGAACATACTTAAAATGACTTTGTAGCCCTTATTTTCTGAGATATTGAGTAAGTTTCAGAGATTAAATCCTCAACATTTCAGGAGAATCCCTCATCTAATCCAGCAGAATAATAATAATTCTATGGAGAATATAACAAAAATCTATTTTTATTGCTGTTGAAGCTGGATGAATTTCCCTATATGCAGTGACGGAGTTGGGTTTTGGTTTAAATATATTTAGATATATACCATGACGAAAGGACAAATAGTTAATTTTGAGTTACGAGAATTTTAGCTGAAAAGTATTAGTTTAGCTGAGCTCAGTTTCTGATTATTTATTTCATGAGAGCTTGAATAAATGAGCAATCGAGTTTGACAGCATGCAGTTTTAGAGAATAGTCGAAGACCATTACCATATGAGTTGAGTGAGAAGCCAGAAGAAAACTGTCCAAAAGACAATGTATGTGGTAACTTGTTGTGAAGATAAATGTACAAAGAAATATACCTGTAAATAAATACATGTGTGTGATCTAACAAGTATGTAAGAACATTGTGGTTCAATTACAGGAGAGACACAAGTATTGAGCTACTTGTGAGTGCAAATAATATATTTGAACCAATGTTAAAACTATGCGATATGAAGCTAACTGTTTTTACTTGCTAGTAAGGTATAATTTGAGTGTACGCGTTTTTTTCATTAATAATTTATAATGAATGTTTCAATTCTGACATTGAAATAACCAAGCAAGAGATAAATAAATCAGGGAAAAATGACAGTAACAGTAAGATTTATGTTACTTTTGAGAGAAAACACAGTTTTACATTTCTTTTTGTTAGCAGTACAACATTGTCTAAAAGTAAAGACAGTTTCACATTTCTTTTTGTTAGCAGTACAACATTATGTCTAAAAGTAAAGACAGTTTCACATTTCTTTTTGTTAGCAGTACAACATTATGTCTAAAAGTAAACACAGTTTTACATTTTTTTTTGTTAGAAGTGCAACATTATGTCTAAAAGTAAAGACAGTTTCACATTTCTTTTTTTTTGTTAGTTAGCTGTACAACATTACAACATTATGTCTAAAAGTAAACACAGTTTTACATTTCTTTTTGTTAGAAGTGCAACATTATGTCTAAAAGTAAAGACAGTTTCACATTTCTTTTTGTTAGCAGTACAACATTATCTAAAAGTAAACACAGTTTTACATTTCTTTTTGTTAGAAGTGCAACATTATGTCTAAAAGTAAAGACAGTTTTACATTTCTTTTTGTTAGCAGTACAACATTATGTCTAAAAGTAAACACAGTTTCACATTTCTTTTGTTAGCAGTACAACATTGGCTAAAAGTAAAGACAGTTTCATATTTCTTTTTGTTAGCAGTACAACATTGTCTAAAAGTAAACACAGTTTTACATTTCTTTTTGTTAGAAGTACAACATTATGTCTAAAAGTAAAGACAGTTTCACATTTCTTTTTTTAGTTAGCAAAAGTAAAGACAGTACAACATTATTAAAAGTAAAGACAGTTTTACATTTCTTTTTGTTAGCAGTACAACATTATGTCTAAAAGTAAAGACAGTTTCACATTTCTTTTTGTTAGCAGTACAACATTATGTCTAAAAGTAAACACAGTTTTACATTTCTTTTTGTTAGAAGTGCAACATTATGTCTAAAAGTAAAGACAGTTTCACATTTCTTTTTGTTAGCAGTACAACATTGGCTAAAAGTAAAGACAGTTTCACATTTCTTTTTGTTAGCAGTGCAACATTATGTCTAAAAGTAAAGACAGTTTCACATTTCTTTTTGTTAGCAGTACAACATTATCTAAAAGTAAAGACAGTTTCACATTTCTTTTTGTTAGCAGTACAACATTATGTCTAAAAGTAAACACAGTTTCACATTTCTTTTTGTTAGCAGTACAACATTGGCTAAAAGTAAAGACAGTTTCACATTTCTTTTTGTTAGCAGTACAACATTATGTCTAAAAGTAAACACAGTTTTACATTTCTTTTTGTTAGAAGTGCAACATTATGTCTAAAAGTAAAGACAGTTTCACATTTCTTTTTGTTAGCAGTACAACATTAAAGACAGTTTCACATTTCTTTTGCTAAAAGTAAAGACAGTTTCACATTTCTTTTTGTTAGCAGTACAACATTATGTCTAAAAGTAAAGACAGTTTCACATTTCTTTTTGTTAGAAGTGCAATATTATGCCTAAAAGTAAAGACAGTTTCACATTTCTTTTTGTTAGCAGTACAACATTGGCTAAAAGTAAAGACAGTTTCACATTTCTTTTTGTTAGCAGTACAACATTATGTCTAAAAGTAAACACAGTTTTACTTATGATTTTTCAGCAAGAATAGTGTAAGATATTTCAGTTGCTTAGAATTAGAATATGTAAGTGGAAGAAAATTTTGAAAGTATACGATATGTAAACTTGGTGTACCTAGCGTTTCATTTGGTTGTAATAAATTATTTTCAACAATTCAGATTGAAATATTTTTAAATATTGTTTCAGCACAAGGGTTAGCCACGATGCACGAAAATACATACTGTAAGCGTCCCACACTAATATGCAGACAATTAGTGTCCCTGGATTGAAAGTATGAAAGTAACATTATTGCTAGCACTAAACCCATAACTGAAAGTCTTCACGAAAAGTGGCAGGAAAAGTTGGTGATTCTAATCCTCTTAGGAAAGTATTAGTTTTATTTTATCTTAGTTACTGGACACAAAGAGGGCCCAATTTTTTGAGAATGAGTTGCTAGATTGGTATTGGTCAAGCAGGGACTTGTAGATCAAGTGACTCATGGGCGCCAGAGAATACATGTTGTATGGATGTATTTTGCAAGAGGCACATGTGAACACCATAGGCGTGTCACTTAACCAAGGGGTCTCAAGGATTACTCAGCCCCTGAGGGCCGTTTTAGGATCAAGCAGTTATCGTTACCATTCAATTATGAACTCTTTCAACCTTACACACCTGGTTGGCCTTTTGGTCAATTAGAATTCATTAAATTCATGTATCCAATCTGAAATTTTAATAAAGATTAAATTATGAATGCTTCTGGCCATGTTATTGCAATTAGTCAATGGTTTGTATTTCAGTTGTTTGTGTACCATGGGAAGTTAGATTATAGTCAAACAGAAGCCAGTGTATAGGATTCTTTATCTAACAGAGACCAACACTATGCAGACTTTTCCTGCTGTTCGATGGCCTTTCCAGGAATCAGGCCCGACGAGAGGGAGAGTCAGGAGGGTCAGTGCCCCGGGGCCATGGTGTCTAGGGGCCCGAGAGGAGAGCCTATATATAATGCCTTGCCACTTGATGTGTGTATGGGGCAGACCCCTTAATGCTTGCTGCCCTGGGGCCCGTAATGGCTCTCGATGGCCCTGCCAGGAACTTAACATCAAATAACAAGGTCAGCAGACCAGCTAATAGCCAGGCTCCGTATCACCCGACGAGTTAAGCAGATGCCAGACATCATACCAAGATATAGTAACATCTGGAACGTTATGACAAACGTCTGCTCAGGAAACTGTGACATCACTCCCAGTAAATTGTGTAAATATATTGTTACGCATTGTAATTTATCTCGGACGAGTCTCCGATTTATAATGTTACGTATTACGATTTTAAGTCGTCGGAAATTTTTAGTTCAGTTTAGAAGGTAATTGAATATCAATATATATCGAAGACATATTATGTCCTCGTAAAATACTAATGTCCAAAGTTAAACGGTTTGTGATGTTCGAAATCTATAAACATTTTTGGTCAAATATATACAACTTACCGATTAATAAGCGTTTATCACAATTATAGCTTTCGAGGTTTGTAGTATACAGCCTGTAGCAAACCAACAATATCAAACTGAAACAAACACAGAGAGTAAAATAAATATATAATATTAAATCTGTTGCAATGTATATTTGTGATAATATATTCTCATCTATGCATTTAATTTATACCATTTCTCTCAGAGAATACATGTAATAACGATTTTAGGTTAAGGTTTAAAAGTTTCACATTCAATTATGCACTATATATGTGTGTATGCATATTTTATTGTGATTGTTACGGCCATAAATTATTTTTATGTGAATATGCTTTGCTATTGTGTAAGGTTTATTTTCAAGAGTGGCTTTCCTTTTGAAGAGTTTTAGTTTTCCCGATTTCATTTCTTGTATTTACTATAAAGTATTCATTCAGTGTTCTGCTCAAGGATATTTTCATTTTTGACGTTAAAGGGTTGGTTTTTTTTATATATGATTTTTGTTTGATTTTCAACTTATGCAAAATGTGTTAGACCGCTAATCTCTTCTAAAGGGGTAGATTGTCTTTGTTAAGAGGTATTTGTGTACGAAAAAAATTCATTTAAAGCTCTGTTGTCATGATTTAATATCCTCCTGTGGGACAGAGATAATTCTTCGTATCTATAAAGATAAAATCGAGGGTTCAATTCCTTTCGGTGGATACAGCAGATAGCCAGATGCGGTTTTGTTGTGAGAAAACACCTCCACTCATGATTTAATATTTTTGAATTTCCCACGGTTAAGAATCATTTCAATTTGTAGTTTTCAAAGTCAAAGGGTTAAAACTGATGAAGTTTCTTTGCTCACTTATATATTAGGTTGAGGAATAATTCGTGAGCGTTTTTATATAATTTCATTCAAGCATTACATGCAAAACTATACAATACTTCAATGCATGAACACATTACACCCAAAACATTTATTATGATACTTTATTTCATGTAATACCTAGGTATATAGTATGCATTGTTTTAAACGAAATTGCAAGAAATTAAATGCGAAAAGCAGATGATGTCGAAAATGCTCGATTTTGTCCACTTGACATTCCATTTAATGAGCTGAAAATGAAAGCAAAAATTAAAGACATATGAAAATCAAACACACCATCTATTAGAGCAAAAAATTTATCTACCAAATGACATGAAATATTTTGCGAAAGCGTTTCATTTATGAATATATTTTGTTAACTTGAAAAAACGCTCACGAATTATTCCTCAACCCAATATATTTTGCTGCTACTCTGTGTTCGGGTTTTATTTTAAATTTTGCATCAGATTATGCGTTAAAAGGTTTATTTATTGTATGTTTTTTTCTGTTGCTGTTTAAGAATGGTGACGTTAGGGGAAAATTTAACATAATTAACATAATTCTTGACCAGCTTGACTTTAAAGTCTATTGGTTTTAAAAGTTAATTATTATCTTGGAACAACTTTAAGGTAAGGAAGACAGGAACTGTGACTTAGGAATACACTAAAGAAGGTGTTATAGATATACAATAGCATACAGATTATTTGTCTTCACGAAATTTGGCAAGCTTTCAGTAAACATTACAAATCTTTTGTACAGAAAAAGAAATGAGAATTTCTAATAAAATATTTTTATTAAAAATTAATGATTTAATAAAAAATATAAGTGTTGAGTACTACATGTTGTCTTAATTTATTTTATAAAAACATAATATACAATAATAAATTAACAATAACAAAATACACGGATATTAACTTTATTTAACTTCTCTTGTTAGCTGACATTTAGTTGATCAAACTTGATAATATGGTAAATCGTTTGTTTCTTGTTTTTCGCACAAAGCTACTCGAGGGCTATCTGCGCTAACCGTCTCTAATTTAGTAGTGTAAGACTAGAGGGAAGACAGCTAGTCATCACCACCCACCGCAAACTCTTGGACTATTTTACCAACGAATAGTGGGATTGATCGTAACATTGTAACGCCCCCACGGCTGAAAGGCGAGCATGTTTGGCGCGACGGGGATGCGAACTCGCGACCCTCAGATTACGAGTCGCACGCCTTAACACGCTTGGCCATGCCGGGCCATTATAGATAGTAAATTATAGACAAGACTGTAAAACTTTGTAACAAACTGTTTGTGTAACTTTTGTATCTCGGTGCGCAATGTATCACGAGATCAAATAACTCGGTACGTATTGTATCAACTACTATATGGTGAGATAGAACCCCTATAATATACTATAAGTTTCTGTTTTCCTATGTTATTAACATTTACTCTGAAGTGCTGTATACATGTAATCTTTTCATGTAACTCGTGGTCAAGAAAACCATTAATTTGATCTGATTTCTTTGCTACTTTCAAAGTTGGTCATACCTGTTACTGCCCATAGAAAACATTGCTTATAATGACCTTGTTTCAAGACATCGAGGTCTTGAAGTGTTCTTGTCACTTCACCTTGTAAAACACCTGTCCTTCGGTGGTTGTACAGGTAACGTATATCAAGAGGTTTTGGCCCCGTGTATGTGAAATGAGAATGACCAGTTTCGCGGAACCACAACTGATCTGGTAAAAGTAGAAACCTGTCGATTAATTATTTTTACTCATGCCTTTTGCGAGTCGTATTCCAAGTCCGATTCCAGCTTGATCCTAGTTTTCGACCTAATAAAAAAGTGACCGTCTGGAGGTACACACGCCGTTCTTTTCATAAACTGTCCATTTTCCTGATCACTTTTTATCCACCGTTTGTATTTCCTTTTTCTCAGCATCAGATATTAATACTCTGTAATACCTTTTCTTGATTGACTATCCTGCTGGAAGACTTGTTTCGTACAGCTCCAAAGTATTTTCAGTTCACCTGGGAATACTGCAAGACCATGGATGATTGGTCAGTTTATATGATACAAAGAAAATGTCGACACATTTTAGGTATATATTTTCTTTGGTCACATTCATAACAGCTGTACCTTTACTAGTAACTGATATAGTACGATCTTGGAATTATTCTGGTAAATGCTGAATATCAAATAGTATTTAAGGAAAAGTGGCCTAACCTCCGACGTTGAAATTAGTGTTTGGTTAAATCGTTAAAATTACTAGTTTATTATGCTCAGTAAGGATTTCCGTTTCATTTTTTCGTTATTTATTCATGCTTTGACGTGAGACTACAAAAGTACCAGTATTTTGTCGTAGCGTGAGTGTAGAATGCTTATATTTTCAGGTTTTTTTTGTTTTTTTTTATTCAAGTCAAAAAGCAGACGAACAGAATCTCAACCACTGACGTGTCTATCGTATCTCAGCCAGTCTGATGATCTCTGCTATTGGATAAAAGCCTTCATAGACACTTGATATAGTAAATATAGTGAGGTTAATATTTGTGTTTAAGAAAGACCTTACAGCATGTTACAAAGTAAAAATATCTTTGTGCAGTTTTAACCCTAACAACGAACTTCTTATTTTTATGATTTAATTTTGTTAACAAAAAAGCACATAAGCCTTAACAGTTACACAGTCTATTGTGACTACAATAACTTTGTTTTTAGACTTTAGAAAAACAAAGATTAAACAGATACAACTAAACAGAAGATCGAAAATATGAAGAGAAAAAGTTGGGAAGTTATATTTACTTCCTAACAATTTATCAAATATGGCACTAATTTGAATTATGTTAAACATTGTTTTATAGAAGTTAAGACTGAAACTCAACTGACAGTCTCGTGTCACGTGCCATAAAACAAATCATTTATTTAACAATTAAAATGAGGAAAATAGTAAGAAGTGTACGACACATTTACCCCTTCCTCTATTTGGAAGGCTTAATGAAAACTGTTATACATTTTTAAATATATAAAACTTGCGGGTCTTAGCGTGTATTATTTTTATTTTATTTTTTTAATTTCACGCAAAGTTACACAAGGGCTATCTGCGCTAGCCGTCCCTAATTTAGCAGTATAAGACTAGAGGGAAGGCAGCTAGTCATCACCACCCACCGCCAACTCTTGGGCTACTCTTCTACCAACGAATAGTGGGATTGAGTGTAACGTTATAACACCCCACGGCTGAAAGGGCGACATTGTTTGGTGCGATGGAATTCGAAACCGCGGATTACGAGTCGAACACCTTAACCCACCTTATCATGCCGGGCCTTAGCGTGTAATAAAACTAAATATACTTCTATTTCGCAATGTAAAATGCTTTTGTTTGGTTTGATTTTGAATATCCCCGTCACACTAAACGTGCTCGTCGTTTCAGCCATAGAGGCGTTATAATGTCCGTTCAATTCCACTATCCGTTGGTAAAAGAGTAGACCAAGAGTTAGCGGTGGGTGTTGATGACTAGCTGCCTTCTCTCTAGTTTTACACCGTTAAATGAGGGACGGCTAGCGTAGATTGGTCTCGTGTAGCTTTGCTCTACATTCAAAAAACAAACAAACTTGATTTTGAATTTCTGGCAAAGCTACACGAGGGTACCATACTGTAAAGTATGTGTTAAAGACAAATATCAATAACGCCATATCTACTATATGAAGTGTCTATTCAATAGTAGAGTTAATCAGACTGGCTGGGATACGATAGATAAAGTAATGGTTGATATTCTGTTCGTCTGGTCAGGAGTTCGATTCCCCTCGGTAGGCTCAGCAGATAGCCCTATGTGGCTTTGCTATAAGAAAACACCCCCACCACTCATTTATTATATTTAACTCATTACACATCAGATTCAGGTTTATGGTTTTTGTTCAAATCAAAATATTTATTTATTTTAACACCAGGTTATTACTTGTTAAATTTATCTAAATTAACAGTACTTGTAATCTGACGGTCTGGCTAGTCCTCTTTTAATTTCAGAGTCAGCATGGTTTAATTTGGTTTGAATTTAGAGCAAAACTACTCGAGGGCTATTTGCACTAGCTATCCCTCATTTAGTAGTAATGGACTACCGGAAACTAGACACAAACACCCACCGCCAATTCTTGGGCTACTTTTCCACCAATGAATAGTGGGATTGAATGAACAGAATAACGCCTCTATGGCTGAAAGGACGAAAATATTTAGTGATGTGTAAAATGTTAATACTAATAAGTATTATTTTTTATTGTTCACATTTCTGAGATATTTTTGGTTTACGCCTCACGAGGTTGGAAATTTGTTATATAAGATACCTGTAAGAAAAGAAAGCTATTATGCCTACTAAAACAAAGCTCGGCTAAGCCTAATAAAATAAAGTAAGACTAATGTAACTAAATTTCTTTGAGATTATCGTGTATTTCAATATAAACTAATTATCGTTAGTTTTAAAACTTCATTAGAATGACCAAACTGAAAAAAAAAATTCAATATTAATACAAATAAAAGTAAGTGACGACACGGAAATAATATTGATGAATTTAATTATTTTACTAACGATCTAGTGTCAACCTCCCATTGAGACAGCGGCACGTCTGTGGACTCACAATGCTAAAATCCGGGTTTCGATACCCGTAGTGGGGAGAGCACAGATAACCCATTGTGTAGCTTTGTACTTAATTTACACACACAAAAAAAATATCTAATTTTAATTTCTGATCAAACCTCTACTGACAAGTTTTTAATAATCAGGGCTAATCGTCTTCCTGACACGTGTTTATTTACTGATCTGCTTCTTACAGATAGAATCGATTGCTCAACATAACGTGTTTACAGATCACGTTATTTGCCACCTTATCAACGGAACTAATAGCCAATCTACACGTGTTGGGGCGTGTACTAAAACACCTACTCGATTAGTCTCACGCTTTAGTGGATAAACATATACTTCTTGGAAAGGTTTCGTCAACAATAAATCAAGATGAAGGTAATTTACATACAGTAAAATAGGCGTCTAAAAAAATAAATATATACATATATATATTGCACATTTAACTAAGTACTTCTAATCCACTGATTTTTTCTAACAAACCGGATTGAGCTACGTCTAGTCAACAATGAATAATCCCACTTTATTTCAATCGATTCATTGTTAGCAGATAGTTGTTTTGATGCGCTTACATTCAATGTATAGTGTAATTCAGAGTGAATCACATCAGGCTTAAATGCGTACACTGTTTTCTTAAAGCCTGTTTGTTAGCAACGCTTTTTAAAGTTGTAAACATTGTTGTTGTTTTTTTTTTAGTATGAAATACGGTATGTAAACAGTTTGGTATTACTAGTTTAGTTTGACAGAGATTTGTCGAAAGGTCAAAAGTATACCTACCCACGAAGTTACACACAACGAACAGCATAGTTATTATAAGGTATTGTGCTAGAGGGAACAATAAAACAGGATAAGCTATGCATAAACAAAGAATGTATTAAAATAAAATTTGAAATACGTTAGATAAAGCAGGCATATCAAAACAAAACGACTAAATCCGACTAAGCCTATTAGCACGACCAAGCCTAATACAGTAAAGTATGGCTAAGCTAGCACAATAATGGGTTTAGCTCTTAAACCAAAAGCAATCAAAGAATGACTTAAAAGCACAAAGGAAATACGAATGAAAGTACACACACACACAAAAAAAACACAATTATTTGGGATTGATGTGATGTCAAGAGAGCAAGAGGCGAAATAATTCTACTTGTTATAATTGTAGATATCGTAACTCAGTTTTAATAGTAATTTCAAAAAATGATAAGTTGGTTTCTGTATTGATTACTGAAAACTGAGAGAAATCTTTTACTGTAATGTCATAAGTAAAAAACATGATAATCTTATGTAATGCTAAAATGATCAGGAGATCTGAGGAATGATGAAACCAGGATACATTTTATATCTCATAGTATAGCCTGTATCCTGGGGACCTTTTTCATTTCTGCAATGTCTTTGACTTTTGTCTTTTTATTTATATACGACTTATCATACGTCTGGGTTTGTTGGTTTTTAACAGACTCTTTCCTTTTGATTTTGATTTACTTGACTGTTCGAGTATTGGTTTTCAATAAATAATAAAACAAACATTTTGGTTTGTTTTTATTTTGCGCAAAGCTACACGAGGGCTATCTGTGTTAACCGTCCCTAATTTAGCAGTGTAAGACTAGAGGGAAGAGAGCTAGTCATCACCACCCACCGCCAACTCTTGGACTACTTATTTACCAACGAATAGTGGGATTGACCGTTACGTTATAACGCCCCTGCGGCTGAAAGGGCGAGCATGTTTGGTGCGATGGGGATTTGAACTCGCGATCCTCAGATTACGAGTCGAACACCTTAACCCACCTGGCCATGCCGGGCCAAAACATGTATGTATATAAATAAACATTGATGTTAAATGGGTGGTTTTAGCTGTAATATTGAAATAAATTTTATATTAATTAACAGTATTAACGTTCTAATTTGTAATTATAGTAATGTTCAAGTATTTGGGTCTTTACGTTTAAAATAATGTTTGTCTCACATACTTTTGTTGTTGGTTTTTATATGTGTGTTACAACCAGCGTTAAGTCTATGACTTCATATAATTACCTATAGTAGTGTCATTCATCTTAACAATACAAGTTCAGAGTACCCCCAACTCCTTTGTTAGTGTTTCGAATTTGTTATCGGTCGTTAAACTCTTTAATATACATGATATTATCTGTATTTGTCAAGTTGGTTCGCTTTCCGTCAGTCAGTTTAGTTCCGTTTATTTTGTTTAATATCTTTCTCAACGAAACGTTGAAATGAAACACATGTATAGGTGTGTTTTGGGGCGAAAATGTGAAGCGTGATGGTCCAAGTTAACATGTGAATGTGAAGAGGTTTGTATCCCTCTTTTATTTTTAATGTCTCAAACATGTGTTTCAATTTCTCAGGAACACAACCATCTTGGTTTTATCAGTACACAAACAGCGACATTGACATTTAATGTCGTCTATTGGTTCAGTCGTCAGCAGTTGTTAAGGATAGTGCCATCTGTTGATAACCTCAGGTGATACGAGATATTAGAGTTTTTCAACAACAAAATATACTCTAAATATGTTTTATTTCTCCTGTTAGTTTTGTAGATTTTAAGACGCCGAAATTCTTTCAACTCAGAATTTTTGTAATTTTATTTTATTATTGTATTTAAATATGTTTCATATTCTTCAACGATATTTATAGAACTTCAGCATTGTTACGCATTTATTTTATCTCGGACGAGTCTCCAATTTATTATGTTGCATAAGATTTCAAATAGCTGGGCATTTTAACTTAGATGTTATGCGAATTTCAATGTGTATCAAATTTATTATATCTGCCGTCAAGATTGATACATAGAAGTTTCTCTCTTAACGAGGCTCGGCATGGCCAGATGGTTAAAACACTCGACTCCTAATCCGAGGGTCACGGGTTCAAATCCCCGTCACACCAAACTAGTTCGCCCTTTCAGCCGTTGGGGCGTTATAATGTGACGGTCCATCCCACTATTCATTGGTAAAAGAGTAGCCGAAGATTTGGCGGCGAGTGGTGGTGACTAGTTGCCTTCCCTCTAGTCTTACACTGCTAAATTAGGGACGGCTAGCGAAGATAGCCCTCGTGTAGCTCTGCGCGAAATTGAAAAGAAACTTCTTTCTTAATATAAATATGTTTTAATATAGAAAAAACAACAACACACAGTACAATTTGTAATAACGGTTATTACTAAGAGGTATTACAAATAATGATTTATATACTAAGGTTTTACAACCACACAAACAATATTCAGTCTTTTATCCGGTGGAATATTTTATCAGTGGTCTAGGTCGACAAGGAGAAAATTAATTTTGTATTGATACAATGATATGCTTGACTAGAAGGGAATGTTAACTAGCTCTGTTCTTCAAGCGTGAGTTTTTATGAACGACAACATCTAATGTCTTCGTAGAACTACTAATGTCCGAAGTTAATTCACCGAAGTCTGTAATGTTCGAAATCTATAAACGTTCCTGGTAAAATATCTGTAGTTTTCCCTTTTATAAGTGTTATTCACAATTATAGCTTCCAAGGCTTATAGTTTATTGACTGCAGCGACTAATAAACAACGTTCTATTAGTCTCTCTTGCCGTCTTGTAATTGTTTACTGCTATAATACTCATTAGGCGAGATTCTCGAAAGTTCAACAATGTTTGAAGATACTCTAGTGTTTTCGTAAAACATATATACTGTTGATTCTTACTCTCGAGAATCTTCTACAAATTTAGAGAACAAGCGGGGCTTGCGCAATACACATCTGTCAATATATGCCACATGCATCAACCTCAAACAATGCAGATTTTATGATATTTATGACAATAAATGTATAACAGTAAATCTCATATAGCACTAAAACCCAAGGCACACTATATTTTCGCAATTATTATTTTTTGATATCTGAACGAGATCCTAAGTTCGAATACCAATAATTGTTGATGTAATTTTTTTTGTGACTAGCAGAAACACCTCCTTACAGGCGGCTGTTATTGTGGTTCCAAATTACACATTTTCATAAATTGCCAGTAAGTTACTGTTGTTCTAAGTGTCCAATGTTCTGTGCCATCCACATAAAAAAACACTTTTTTTCTTCTCATGGTAAAGATAGCTACAAAGTAATTTTTAATATGTGACATTATACGGCTTTTTTTTTACACTGGCCTTCCAGTGATCTCTTCAGGTTATGGCCTTCCTTATGTTTAATTAGGAAAAAGCAGACACATGAGTATCACTAGTCACTCTGTGATAAATTGGCCCGGCATGGTCAGGTGGATTAAGGCGTTCGACTCGTAATCCGAGGGTCGCGAGTTCGAATCCCGGTAGCACCAAACATGCTCGCCCTTTCAGCCGTGGGGGCATTATAATGTGACCGTCAATCCCACTATTCGTTGGTAAAAGAGTAGCCCAAGAGTTGGCGGTGAGTGGTGTTGTCTAGCTGCCTTCCCTCTAGTCTTACACTGCTAAATTAGGGACGGCTAGCGCAGGTAGCCCCCGAGTAGCTTTGTGCGAAATTCAAGAAACAAACAAACATTAACAAATTAAATAAGTTACATAAGATTTATTCAGTTTGGAACGCGATTTCAATAGAGTTAGTTTCACACAATTTCATCTGAGTTTGTTGATCTATTACATCATGGAATGACCTAAAGTAGTCCACTCGTAAACATTATAACAAGACGTGGTGTCCACAACAAATAAGGTATTATAATACCATTGAAACTAATCAACATGTTGTGTTGTTATTTCTTCGATGATCTGTAAAAAGTTGTCTAGCTATTGATTTTCTTATTGATAACTGCTCTGCTTAGCAAAACAAATATGTGCACTCGCAACGTACTGTAAAGTCTTTCGTAAAGACGAATATTAACCATACTATATTATATTAAGCGCCTATGAAGTCTTTTATCCAATAGTAGAGCTCGACAAACTGGCTGGAATACGTTGGACACAGTAGTGGTTGAAAAGCTGTTTGTTTTCTCTATTACTTGAGCAACAACTGTTTTGGTGCGAACTAGTTAAAGTTGATAAACTGTAATTTTTCATTTATTATACTTAAGCGCATTACGCATCAGATTCAGGTTTATGGTTTTTGTTCAAATCGAAGTATTTATTTATTTTAACATCAAACTGTTACTTACTTATTTTATCTAAAATAACAATACTTGTCATTTGGAAAGTCTGCCTAGTCCTGCTTAGTGACTATCGACCAGTTCCACCACTGCAAGGCTTTCCACCATTCCTTGTCTCTGTATTAATGTACTTATTTTGGGTATGACCAAATACCTGCCCGGACTTTAAACCCATCTTTTTTTTTATGAATTCTTATAACAAAAGAGCATCAGATATTTTAGATTTAGGAATGTTGTCCAGGTGGACTGATAGATACTCTTGAAACGCCTAAATATTCCATTTTCATTTTGTCAGTAATAAGTATGTTACGAGTTTCGTTTTGAGTATCTTGATTCTCTGGTAACTCGAACTAACATATACATTTTTTTTAATTATCTGAGTAAATAAATCACTATACAGCTCGAAATGACTGACTCGTTAGAGACTTTGCTGAGTCCTTTGAAGTTGGCTATAAGACAAACAGCATCAGAGAGTGTGATGTCACTCTTTTATACGTCACTGAGCAAGTGGTTTTTATCCGTCAAAACAAATAGAAAAATGTTATGCACTTCCGCATGGACTCAACAAACCTTCAAACCAAATTTGGTGAAAATCCATCAAAAAGAGGCAAAGTAGCGGTGAAAAACGCCTCATAGAAACCCCAAAACGCAAAAACTAAATTTGTATGTATTTGGACAGGTACTAAACCCTCCATAGTAATTTTGGTTGACACCCATTCACATTCTGCGAAGTTGTTACGTGGACTTAGAATAGGCTGTATTACTATATTTATATATAGTCAATAAAGGGGCACGGCATGGTCAGGTGGTTAAGGCACTGGACTCCAAATTTGAGAGTCGCTGGTTCGAATCTTAGTCCACCAAACATTCTCGTCCTTTCAGTCGTGGGGACTTTATAATTTTACGATAAATCCCACAATTTGTTGGTAAAAGAGTAGCCCAAGAGTTGGCGGTGGGTAGTGATGACTAGCTGCCTTCTTTCTAGTCCTACACTGCTAAATTAGGGATGGCTAGTGCAGATAATATTGCACAATATTAAAAACAAACAAACTGGTTTTTTGGAGCAGGTTTCCAAGTTAACAGCATCTTTTCCTTTCCAACAAATATTTGTTCAGACATCGTTAGTGGCCCTTTATGGCCAAGTGTGTTAAGGCTTTCGACTGGTAATCCGAGGGTCGTGGGTTCGAATCCCGGTCGCACCAAACATGCTTGCCCTTTCAGCCGTGAGAGCGTTATAATGTGATGGTCAATCCCAGTATTCGTTGGTAAAAGAGTAGCCCAAGAGTTGGCGGTGGGTAGTGATGACTAACTGCCTTCCATCTAGTCTTACACTGCTAAATTAGGAACGGCTAGCGCAGATGGCCCTCGAGTAGCTTTGTGCGAAATTCAAAACAAACAAACAGACATCGTTAATAAATTATTAACGTAAAACAAAGTTAATTTTCCAAATTTGTAGCTGCAATTCATAAGAGAATAAAAAAGAGCTTTCGAAAAAAATATTTGAAAATATTTGACAAACAGCAAGTTTATTTTCTTTTGTTGAATTTTCTCTGATCGAAAGACACAACCGATATACTCTCTCACAACCATTTTGTTCTAATAATGGTTTCTGGTATTAATAACTTAATATTTTCGCACTCTCTTCTCGGAAAATAGCTACTAGTTCGATTTTTTAAAAAACTAAACACTACCATTTTTGGCACCTTTATCGATTTTCTAGTTCGTCTAAATCAGAAGCAGGCCAACAGTACGATTTCAAGATAAAGTCGACCTGGTTTTAGTCAAAGCAAGACATAAAATATAAGGTTTTGTAATCCTCTACCTCAGGCCATAAATATTATCATTTTGAGTAGAAATCTGTTCCACTAACTTCAGTTCTGTATGTCAGAAAAAGGGCACTTGTACTGAATAAATCCACTTTCTTACTACTTACTGTAGCTTTGCACTGCTTCCTAAAACAATCAATTTTCATACGCAGTTTAAGGCTACCGAATAGCAAAATATTCTGACAGGATATTCACGACTTTCCTATTAGAATCACGCAAGTGAGATCATTCTTTTTTTTCTTTTAGTACAATATGTAAATATTCAAGTAATAATAGAGCATATAAATGTTAAACGTTTAGGTTGATAATAATTCATACAATGTAAATTGTTTTAAAATTAATACTTAGGCTAAATAACATTCGTTAGAGAATTCCTATTTGCGTTTCTGTCTGTACGAGATTCATTGAAACCAATATCATGGAAAAGATATTTTAAATAAAAAAAGCATGTTTCGCCAGCCGTGTTTTTACTTCATAAATTTATGTAGATTAGCCTGAAAAATGCGGTTGTTTTTATTTGCTTCATCTGTCTCTAAAAATTCGAAAAATGTGAATCACTCTGGAGTTGGATTGGAAATGATGTTTTTAGTGTTATTAGAGGCAGTGAGTAGGAAGTTCCCCAACAAGAAAACGGTATTTTTTTTTCGGATTTTCGATATTAAAATCCAAGTTCTGATTTTGTTTGGTGGAGATAATAGACAAGCTAATGTGGTTTTGTTCTAAAACAAGTATAGAAGTGAGTGGAAATGATAATACAGTCAATTATTCTCGATAAATATCCTAGTATATTTTTGTCCGACCTACATATAATATTACGGTTTATTGTATAGCACTAGTCCAAACCATATAATGTGTCGTTATGAAAGTACAAGTTGTGACTGTGTGAATCCGAATGTATACTTTCGGAAGGGACTACATTGTAAGCCTAACCTTTAATGACTAGTTATGCTGAAGTAATTAAAAAAAAATTAGATAATCTTGTAAAGTTTATTTAAGACGCAGAAAAGAAACGATCAAGCTTATAATTAATCATAAGTAAATGTAAGATTATTCTATGAAATCTAGTTTATCTTATCTCGGTACTCGTTGTACCTTATTTTATTTTTACTTCAACTTCATTTTGCTCGTGATTCAAAGAGTGTGTATCACGTTTTCTGACGTTTTTACGTGATTTAAAATTTCCTCCTAAGTAATAACGATGGTTGGTCCTGATTTTGTTTTTAAAAAAACTTAAGGTAAAATATCAGGTAATACGAGTACAATTTATTATTTCGAGCCTATTTTTAAATCTTCATTGAAGATAAATTTCTAATTATTCAATTAATTGATTAAATACATCAGTTTTGTATTGTAATCTTTGCTTAGTATTCTAAAGTATAAGATTGAGGTAGGCCTAATCTGTAGCAGCAACACGTCGGTGCGTATTAAATAATTTACTTCGTGCATACAAAGTGTAGTTCGCTGCCGCATAATATATACTATTTTTACCAATGATATATAAATACTTCACACGACTTTAATGTCAATGACCTGCAGGTATGTGTAATTCTATTCTATTATCTAAACCTAACGAAATGTTTCTATCATTATGTTGAGGCGACTGTGTTTTTCCTGGTTTACCCTAGCAACTGACGAGTACAGCAGAAAAGAGAATTTTATTAAAGCTACGTTACAAAACGTGTTCTGTGTTAAACAACGAACTACGGTTAAGACTAGCAAACAAGGAACGCTGAACGAAATCTGAGCAGTCGTATCTTAAGCAATTTATCTCACCTATAATTTAATATACTCTCCGCCTCAACTGCTACGCATTATATTATATGTTCTTCAAATACCTACGTAAATATACAGATTACTCGTGGTGAGTAAAGGACAATTTAATTATTCCCTCTTGTTAGTTTTGTTGTTTGTAATCCAATTGCCCTCCTGTACGAGGTGTTAAGTTGCCCATATGTAACCCGTAAAGGTTAATTTTCTATCAAAGTTATGTAAGAATAAATGATAACAACATGAAGGTATCGAACTTCTAATCTTTAAATGTATTTCTTTATTTCTATACTATTTCCTTCTGTAATTATTTTGTGTGCATGCTGATGTATATAGAAACATATATATAATTGTGAAACGCAATATATATATATATATAAATGTATAATATTTACAGTAAATTTCTGTTATGCATAACGTATATTATTTATTAACATAACCATGACAGGACTTGCATTTAATAACTGTTGTATTTAGCCGTAAGTTTCTCAGATTAATGCTATGAGCCCAGGGAAATGAAACGAGATGGTGAAATTGTCGTATATAAGCATCCTGTTTGTTTTATACTTCAATGTATGTAATAATACAGAAATGATTCGCAACTTGTTATTATGTGTTATTCTGTTATCATGTTTAGGTGACTTCTGGAAGTAATATTTTCTATTGTATTTCACTTGAGAATGACTAGTCACGAAGGTAGCGCTAGTTGTTTTAGCTACGTTAACGTTTTAATTAGCTAAGTTAAATTTATTACGTTTGGAATAAGATCTCCGTTTATTCAATCTGGAATACTATTTCAGCCGAGTAGTGTGAACGTGAGATCACCGAGTTAGGACTAACTCTTCAAGAAAGGCAACTGTTTTTTGTGACAAGTAAAGTATACATTTTAACAATGTATGTTTCAAATAAAGATTGTTTATTGTGATTGTACGTTTGTATCAGCCCTTATTTATTTATTAGGGATTGAGCTGTAAGAAAACATTAAAATCACTTCATACCAAACATCTTATCGAATCTCCTGTTATTAAAGGGGTGGAGCTGTCTTATCGCTCTCACTGAAATCAACCTGACCTAAAAGTACCACAAAACTAAACCGTATACCAAAAAATGCAAAAAAATATATATAAATAACAAGACGCAAAAAAAAAGACGAAATGAAAATTCCCTCCTACTGACACCAATGCATAACCAGAGTAAACATTGAGACTTGTACGTGGATACGGTGCCGTATTCTTTCTTTTTTATTCGTCGGTAACGTGTATAAGCCTTCTGTCACACATTCTCATGTATGTATAAACTATCTTCGATAGAAAAAAAACACCAAAGCGCACGTTGAAAGTGCCGTGAAGTGTCAATGAACTAAATCATCAAATGAAGTTGGGTAAACGGTTCTCAAGAGCATTGAATGAAATATTACAGAGCTACATGTACGTGTTTTTCACGTGTACACGTAGATATTGATTTTCTTTATGATTAGCAACGGAAGTTATTTGAATTTAAAACGACAGGCAGGCGTGTGTGTGTGTTGTTTTTTTCTTACAGTAAAGCCACATCAGGCTATCTGCTGAATCCACCGAGTGGAATCGACGGGTAAGAAGCAAAGCACGCTTTGTAACATGCTTATGGATGTATAATTTATGTATTTGTCGTTCTAAAACACAAAACCGACATGTCATTGCAGTTACATATGCACATGCACGTTAAACAGGTTTCAAAAGCCATTCTTCAGAATAAACTTTTACTGAGAATGTATTAGTACAGTCTGAACTTATTAGCAGAAAAACTACACAATAGGCTATCCGTTCTCTGTCCAACGTGGGAAATCGAACCCCAAATTTTAGCGTTGTAACTTCGCGTGCTAACTTTTTTGTAAAATGCACAGATTTCGAAGGGAGGTTAGTCAGTGCTTTCATTTGAGCTACAAAACGATTTTGTTTAAAATGCCTGTGTATTTATCTGTCTTTCCATCTACACATCTCTTTGCCTTCAGATCTATAAAGTTTTGGTTCGGTAAAAGAGTTAATACGTAGTAATATGATATATAATATTGTATTTAATATAATATATTACTGGTATTTCCAAGTATCACACAAGGATGTTTAATAAATAAGAAGAGCCCTGATTAAAAAAAGCGACGTTGAGATATAATACGATTTTCTAATTACGCTAATTGTTTGGCACCCATATCATGTCTTCAGGTAAATGCGCATGCTTGATACTGACAATATGTTCAGTAGGTTTATATGTATCGCATGTATACTTCAGATTTTTTTACGTGCCACGTGAACAGCTGGCAAATTGATTTTTTATCTGTTTCGTGTGCTCGCAATCAAATTCAATATATTAGAGCACTTGGAAGCACTTCGTATAATATGAGGTCAAGTTTTACAATGAAATAAAGATGTAGGAAGACAGTAGATATAACCTTTTAGTGTACCACAAGGTAATTGGATCTGAGCTCCCTTGTTATCATATAATGCATTGCTATTGTCTGTTTTATAAATATATACGTATATTATCACTCATGAGAAAGACGACCGAAGTACCTGGAATTGTGATTGCGACAGAGGAAGTAGTTCCAGAGGGATACTTGGTACCTGGACATCGAACTTATAAGGTTTACTTATATTCTGCTCACTAACATGTGCTGTAAGTATATATTATCTATTTGTAGTTTTAAAACACAAAAACTAACATGCCTTTAAAGTTTCTATGTATGTAAAACGAATGTCGTGCCTAACTTTTTATTCTTGGACATTTTAATGTATTTAATTTATATGTGGAGTGCATTTGTGTTTGTACATTTGCAAAATATACGTATTTAATTTAGATTATTTGTGTTTAGTTGAAAAACGGTACCTGTATATTTTTGTTATACTCTCTCAGTAAAACTATTTCCTGAAGAATGACCTCTGAACTCACGAAACCGGAAGAACAAATTAATAAAGAAGAGAAAAAAAAAAAAAAAGAGAATAGTCTGATATTCCAGTATTTTGTTACTTACATCTACACGTGAAACTTATTGATGGTTTGGTAGTTGTATATACGTGTGTGTTCTAAATAGGTTAATAATATACATTCACCTTGTGCCCAAAACTCAGCTGAAGATCGTGTTTCAGTCAGTTCTCCAGTTCCATTTGTTTAAATTTGTGTTTGTCGAAATTGATTACAAACTGGCATATGGCTCGTAATTTGAGGCTGATAGATTCTTATCCTGTATTGGAACATGCTCGTTCTATCAGTTGTAGAGACATTATGATGATACAATCTATTCTTACTGTTTGTTGATAAAGAGTCGGCAGTGGGTGATGTTGAATAACTGCCTTCCCTCGTGTCGTTCACCCGTGTAGCTTAGCGCAAAATTTAAACAAACCGAACCCGAATACGCAACGACTACAACTGTGCATATTTTATTCAAATTTCTTCTGTAAGGTGACCTCTAAGGTCTCTTGAAGCGGCGATTTAGAGACGCCCCCTTCCAATATCAGTTTCAGTTTGTTTTCTCTGTCTCAAAGGAAATTACACAGTACACCGTGCTTGTAACACATACAGACAGGTTCACAAAAAGTGAGCACAGTTCTTTAGTTTAAACTGTTAGTCGAGGGAATAGGTATCAGGATATGTGACGTTGTTATTATTTACATGGTAAAGAGAAACAAATTGTACGAGGGTCCCTTAATGATCAAATATGACGCATCAAATACTCTACATTTTTCTTTCAATTAAAGTTGAAGGTTTGAAATGATAAAAACCTGGTTTTGATGCCTCTTTTGGATGTAACACAGATAACTCATTGTGTAGCTGTGTGTTAAACAATAAATATACCAACTAATAAACATAAATCATACTGAGACAAAAGAAGTTTAATAATGAAACTTTTATTATTTAATGTAAGAACCTTCATACAGAAGTGGCGTGTTAGGCATGTTTTCTGAAACGTGATCACCTATCTGTTATCTGTAAGAAAGGTACACAGTTAACAACCACGAAAGGTGGTGGAAGTTGCTTGTTTACAGACCCTAGTTTTGTTTTCTTCTAGAGCTCTTGTGTTTTATTAAACTCGCTTAATGAATTTTACGTTATTAGTCCAAATCCTGTTGAGGTCCTGCTAAACGTCAACCTTTGGTAATTGAGTTAGAGTTTAATATGATGTTAGAGGTGAAAGAGACAACGCTACTTTAATAATTTACGTGTCTCGTCTGTTCAACTCTACAGGTTCAACGTTTGATTCAAGGCTATTTGCAATTATACAACTTGCCTCAGAAACAACATTTGTTATACAGTCGTGCTTGATGCAGGATTAGCACTGTTCTTTGTAAACACAATGGTACTGCTATCACGTGGCTTTGTTGCTGAGATATGACGCTACAATTGCTAGGCAACTAACTGTCTTGGGAAAATTACGTCAAGACGACGCGAGGCGTAACATTACCAAACAATATTTTCTTCTCGCACGGACCGTGAGTTTACCGAAATGAGTTTCTTTGAACAAACACGTAAAAGAACAACAAAAAACAAAACGAAAACGACGGAGACGAAGGTGTTTAGATAAAACACACAACACCATCTGATTTCGTACCCAACTCAGTGTATGTACTACCGATGTAATTATAAATAAAGGTACAAGAATAAACATGAACTTTGGTTTATTATTTTCAACCACAATAGAGACATCGCGATCCCACAAAGCGTTATGTCAATAACGAATGTTCTATGTAGTGGATGTTAATCAGACTTGGAGTAAACATAGAGCCAAAATATATTCTAGATCCAATTCGTTAAGTAACCTCAAACGGAACGTTTTGGCCATTTCGTTTAGAATGTTCTGGAAGACTATAATAATTTGTTAATAATTATAGTACTTTTGCACAGTTGTAATTTCTTTGTTGAATTAAATCCATTGTTAATGTAATGGTAGAGACGACGAGAGATATTTGATTGAATGGAAAAAAGGTTTTGAAATAAAAAAAAATCCGTGTAAAACGTAAATACTTTGACATAATATGTGGCTTCAGTAAAGTTAACAATAATTACAGTCTGGTGTTCTTTTCTTCATCGTTTAAAATCTTAGTTTTTGTGAAATATAATTTATTCTAATAATAACTTTGCTTTACTGCAAGATTGCACAACTGGTTGTGCGCTGTAGGGATTACGCCCCCAAGTTCTAGCATTACGCGCCCCGAGGATTACCACTGATCTTCATGAAATATTTAGTATTTGAGAAATAAACATATATGGTGCTGCTATCTAGTGGCGAATTGTGAAACGATAATTTTCATCCTCTTATTATTATTATAAAGAATAACGAGATTCCGAGTAAAAGAAAATCCCAGTATAGACGAGACTGTGTGCATGAGTGTGTTTTATTTGAGACATTTCACGTGCAAACTCGTTTTAACTTCCTAATTAACTTCTTTCATTTTACACTTTCAGTTTTTAACTATTTAGTTGTTTCTCGTTCAGTTTGCACACGGCTGACTCTATAAAGCGATATATTAAAAGTAAAATTAAAATAACATAAAACTGTTTTTACTGTTTAAATTGTAAGTATGAGTGATAAAGGGAACTTGTCGACTGTCTTCTGACGATAAAAATATTGCTGGTGTCGCCAGTTATTAATTTACACAGAGATCAAGTCCTTAACTTACAACATTGTTCTTATATTATGAACTATTCAGACAACGCTTTCGCTGTCATGAAATTCGCACGCTTCTTTAGAATACAGTAAGGTAAATCAAACTACACGTATTTACATAACAAAGTGTTAAATAAATAATATCACGCTACAAGATATAGTTTACTGAAAGGTATATGAAATCTTCTGGCCCGATGGTTGTTGCTCGACTCGAAATCTGAGGGTTGTGGGTTCGAGTCCCCGCCACACCAAACATGCTCGCCCTTTCAGCCGTGAGGGCGTTATAATGTGACGGTCAATCCCACTATTCGTTGGTAAAAGAGTAGCCCAAGAGTTGGCGGTGGGTGGTGATGACTAGCTGCCTTCCCTCTAGTCTTACACTGCTAAATTAGGGACGGCTAACGCAAATAGCTCTCGTGTAGTTTTTTGTGAAATTAAAACGAACAAACAAACAAACAAAATGTTCTGAGAGGTTGCACACAGATCGAGTACGTAATACTTTAACCACGTTGTTAAAATCCGATCATCATGTCTGGTCTTAACCTCTATGACGACAAGGTATCTTGACAATAGCCCTCTCGCGTAGTTTTCTTTGCAAAAGGCTCTTTTATAAGGATGCTATGCCACAACAACACCTCTTCTCCATGAGACAGTTTTCATAATACAGCTGGTGTACAAAACCAATGGTTGAGTAGTGTATATTTCAACAGCTTGGTGACTCAGAAATCCACAGGCACTGTACTTGTTACCATGATTGGTATATCTTCGTATTGGATCCAAAGGATTTCATTTTACACATATGCGACGGTTGAATGGGTCTTGTGACTGAAGTTTTATTTTGGCGGACTCTTTCTCCATCGGCCTCATTTTAATATGAATATTTTTTCTTGATTATATTGCATACTGTTGCCTGGAAAATGTGGATGACTCCCTCCCTGAACATGTAATGGATTTTATCTGTTACAAGATACCAACAGTTCTTACCAAGACTGGAGCACAACTTGTTGCAGGTCGTTTTAGAAGGTGCTGGTACCTCAGGTTGATCCACACTTTTTGGTTTTTCTAAAGGAAAATCCCAGTTTTTGAAATTCTAAATTCCCGATATAAATGCATCTTTAAGATTTAAGTGTATTAATATTTTCTGTTGGAATGGGTTATCACATAACCATCCCAAAAGTGATATATTTTCGGTGACATCATTCTGTCAACAAATTCAAATACTGTAAATTTCGTATGAGGGATATCTCTGACTTTTAAATTTTAACTTCACTATTTGAATACATATATATGATCTCAGTGAGTGAATATTTTGCCTAGAAAAAGCTGTGAAATATTCTCCTCAAAAGTGATAAATGTTTGGTGGCGTCACTATATAATAAACGCCAATCAATGTCGAATATCTAGCTCTGATGTATACTGTTCTACCATAACTTTATACCGGCTGTGATTGTCATATGACTTGCACGTTTGCGTATAGAAAAATGTATTATTTGATTTATTAAATCCTCTGCACAACAGACAAAATGAGGTTGAACTTTATTCAGATGAAAGTTTTAAAACTACCTTTGAAGCAAAGTTTTAAATACGAGAGAAACGATGGTATTGGAACTAGAACATGGATCGTGGTAATACAACTAATTAAGGTTCTAATGCTGCAAATCGTCGTCCCAGCACCCGAAATTGGAGTTGAGTTAGAACAGTTCAAAAACTAGAAATATGCATACAACAAATACGTTATTCAGTTAATCTAAAATTAAACGTATTACCTAAATAAATTTTATTGTGTCAGTTTGTTTGTTTTCGAATTTCGCACAAAGCTATTCGAGGGCCATCTGTGCTCACCGTCCCTAATTTTGCAGTGTAAGACCAAAGGGAAGGCAGCTAGTCATAACCATCCACCGCCAACTCTTGGACTACTCTTTGAGTAACGAATAGTGGGATTGACCGTCACATTATAACGTCCCCACGGCTGAAAGGGCAAGTATGTTTGGCGCGACGGGGATGCGAACCCGCGACCCTCAGATTATGAGTCGCACGCCTTAACATGCTTGGCCATGCCGTGCCTTATTGTGTCACAAAACTATCTACTTATTTGTGATTTCCTTTATCTACAAGTAGAACTTTCTGAGACATACCCTGTCACTCTCCGTCAGAAGATGGCCTCAGACATCGTGCGAGTGATTCGCCTCAAGAGCAGGTGTTAGAGCAACAATGTAGTGAAATATGTTGTGTCATAAGCTGCGCAATTATTAAGATACACGAATATGGTATTAAAGTGACTACCACTTACAATGATACTGTGTATTTAAAATGAACACATTTTCAAACGGCTTATTATTTATATAATATATAGGAAAGGTCGGTGTTTTCTATTTTAATCATAATAGTGTAAATAAAAATACTTGTGTTTTGTCAATAAAAATGACGACCGCAATTGTAGATACTGTGATTATTGCAGAAAAGGAAAGAAAAAAATTCACCCCGAAATGGTTTTTCCCAAAGACTGATTGATTTTTCTGAAGTTTGAAAAGTCTATCATGCCGAGACTGATTGATTTTCCATTGAAGATTTCATGACATAATATAAAATTAAACAAAAATCATAGAACAATTTGTTCCATAAATACAAATATTTTATAGAGAATATATCAGTAATGACTACTAGATGGCACCACTGCACCTTTTCCTAAACCTTCAGTTAAAGGATACTGCAACACTTTGGGAAAGGAAGAACTATCGAGAAGTTAAAGAAACAGCAGAATATAGAATCTTATTTTTACTGAAGTGCTTGAAATGGGGGAGAAGGTGAAGCAAAATGAGTTATGTGAACGTTTTGAAGCTAAGTACTATATAATTATTTTTATGTGTGCATTATTTATTTACTATTATAAAACGTAGCAAGACGGTTTGTTTTGAATTTCGCACAAAGCTACAGAGAGCTATTTGCTCCAGCCATCCCTAATTTAACAGTGTAAGTCTAGAGGGGAGGCAGCTAGTCATCACCACTCACTGCCAACTCTTGGGCCACTCTTTTACCAACGAATAGTGGGATTGACCGTAACGTTATAACGCCCCCACGGCTGAAAGGGTAACAATGTTTGGTGTGACGGAGATTCGAGCCTTCGACCCTCAGATTACGAGTCAAGTGCCTTAATCGCCTGGCCATGCTGGGCGATTTATAATTGGGAAAATGTAATATTTGCATCACAGAAAGACATACCGTTTTAACGGGCTATCATCGCTGGTTAAAACCTAACATTTGCTGTTTTTACTTCCGATTGGCAAGTTTTGATTTGAAGTGATACTGAACTACTAAATAACAAAACAAACAGAAATATGAGTAAAACAGTTATTTAAACAGTACATTGTTATTTGAAGTTGTTTTAACGGAAAGAGAGTCGTTTTAAGCAGTTAAACGGATAGCGTTATTTCAAAAGAATTTTAACAGTAGAATGTTATTTGAAATTTATTTTAACAGACAAAACATTACTTAAAAGAAAGCAGTAACATGTAAACTGTTATTCCAAAACTGTTTCAACGAGCACTTGAAATGTTTCAGTTGAAGTTACTAATAATTGAATAAAAGCATTTTCAGTTTTATTGTTATTGAAAAACTGATCGTCTCGAACCTAAGGTCTCCTTGTAATGACATCATCACTTCTTGTTAGGTGTTTTATAACATAAAACTAGCAAAAACTGTATGATAATGTGAACCTTATATATCTCAGAACGGTTGGTATGGGTATTAACATTTTTACTGATAAGGAGAGAACAACATTGTTTACAGTAATTGTCCCCTGGTGAGTCAGTGGTAAGTTTGCGGATTTACAACGCAAAAATTCGAGCTTTTTGCCCTCTCTTTATTAAATAACACTAGAAATACTTGTCTTCGATTTTGAAGACATATATTGAACTTTGTTAACATACAATTCTTGTTTATTATTATGTCGATTTTGATAGAAGATACGCCAGTCTGATTACAATGTCTTTTGGATTGAAGGGTTCTCTTTCATAATTTTATCTTTCATTTTACAAAGACTTAAAAATCTAGGGTTTGATTACCCGCAGTAGATAGTCCATTGTGTAACTTTGTACGAAGAAGTCAACATTAATAACAACATTTTCCATATAGGATGCTGTTTTGTATTGGCTTGGAGCTGATTTATCAAACACTATTCTAAGTGTGTTTTCTTGCCTCCATGAAGAATACCAAAAGCTGCTTTCTTTAAAAAAAATGTTTTTATTTCGGACCTTATATCATTTAACAGTATTGTGGTGTAATAATCTTTCCTCAAGTAGGGCTGAGATATATTCTTCCAGCCTCAGGTATCTCCACAAAGTCATAATATTAGCAAATGAATATCGTCTTTATAAAGTACAACTAAGCCTATGTAAATATTTCACGACAAAATTAGTATTACTGAAATTGTTTTGTAAATGAAATATTCTAGATTTTTCAACAATAATTATAAATTGTATGTGAACTTGTCGCATTCTATTCACAAAAAACAAAATCTCTCGTAGTAGCTTTACAGGTACTATCCCAGTGTGTTTCACTTAAGAGACAGAGCTGCGTATCCGAAGGTCTCAGGTTCGAGCCACGATACGATGCTGAACATACTATGGGTGTGGCTACAGATGCGACAGTCAACTTGATTAATTGGTTAATAGCTGTATAGGTGGTGGATGTTTTTGATTGGTTCTCTATCCTCTAATTAATATTCAAAGTTAGGGATGACTAAACCTGAACACGAGGCATCTCTTACTGACCATTAAGTTTATTCGTCTAATAGAGCTGCCGTGAGAGCTGGAAATACCAATATAATTTTATTTAAATAATGTAGCACAGGAAGGTGCGATATGCGTGTTAACCTCTAAGTTAAAATGAAAATTCTAGTCTACTTCTTACTAATTATTAATTTAGAACCCTCCCCCCCCTTGGTCACGGAAGAGCTACGAATGTTTTCTCCTTTGTGGTTGTTGAAAGACGTTATAAGATCACCATCCGACAGGGTTACTGTAGCATAAGGTACATTACAGATAGCTACAATGATACTATCTGATGTTCAAAAGGGTGATGGACCATCCGACAGGATTACTGTAGCATAAGGTACATTACAGATAACTACAATGATACTGTCTGATGTTCAAAAGGGTGATGGACCATCAGACAGGATTACTGTAGCATAAGGTACATTACAGATAGCTACAATGATACTGTCTGTTGTTCAAAAGGGTGATGGACCATCAGACAGGATTACTGTAGCATAAGGTACATTACAGATAGCTACAATGATACTGTCTGTTGTTCAAAAGGGTGATGGACCATCAGACAGGATTACTGTAGCATAAGGTACATTACAGATAGCTACAATGATACTGTCTGTTGTTCAAAAGGGTGATGGAGGTTTACAACCCCTTGCTGACTTGAGATTGTCCCCCAGTCACATGAATAGCATGTGCAGATAAAGAGAGATAGAAAATAAAAACATAATTTTTTTTAAATTATCTCTGTAGTTTTGTTTCTCAAGAGACAAAGATCTACTGTGATATAGATAAGTTTTCCACAAGAGATTTAAACAGTATAGATACTTTTTAAAGCAGATTTCCAATATATCATTTTTTCTTCTTTTTGAAATGTAGACTTTTAGTGTTTAAAAATTAATTCATCAATTAGTTTGATTTTATTTTCGTTTATATTCACGACTTATTGAGAGTTCTTTGTTTTCAAGAGTGTATTAGAACAATTCTTTGTTTTACCATAAACAAAGGAAATAATACTTCATAGTGAAGCGTTTCTTGGATGTCCAGGTTTTGTGAACCTTGTTCATCAATTCCAGAAAAGCTACTGCATCAGAGAGTACCACGATATGATACTAAAGATCGATAGATGAGAGCCACTGTTTGTAGTTAAGCAGAGCTGCACAACTGACACTCTGTGCTCTGCCCACCACGGGTATCGAGCCAACTGGATAGCAACTACAGCCATAATTGGACAATCCAACACTAAGGACAGGCCATCATATTCGCGTCTTCTATGTTGTCTGGCCAGGTGGGTTAAGACGTTCGATTCGTAATATGAGGGTCGCGGGTTCGAATCCCGGTTGCACCAAACATGCTGGCCCTTTCAGCCGTGGAGGCGTTATAATGTCACGGTCAATCCCACTATTCGTTGGTCAAAAAGGGGTAGCCTACCGGTTGGCGGTGGGTGGTGATGACTAGTTGTCTTTCCTCTAGTCTTACACTGCTAAATTAGGAACTGTTAGCGCAGATAGCCCTCGAGTAGCTTTGCGCGAAATTCAGAAACGAACATTTTGCTGTCTATCACTAATTGCATAGAAAATTACAACTTAGTCATGTTGAAATAAGAAAGAGCATTCTATCAAAAGAAATTGGTTAAACGTGAAAGAACGACAACAATCAATTTAAAACTAACTTATTTTTAACATTTTATATTCTATAATTCTATCTGGCTTCATTTGGAAAATATCCAACCACGTTCCAGTGCAACAATTCTATAGAATGTTCAATGGTTTCTGTGACGTTCCTTCAAAACTAGTGTGACGTGAAAATTACCTAGAATCTAAACGTCTGTACTTCAACGAGTTCCACATAAATGTGCTAATTAGGCTTTCGGTAAGAAGAGAATGTTAGACCGAAGATGACGCACTAATGTTTCGAAACTAGTTTCAAGTCTTCTCTTAGTTCTTTATTCTACTTGTTTCTTTCACCTGTCACGCAAGATACTGTATTTTTTATTATAATTATTACGTTCCGAGTATACACCATATTAATAGTCTGTAACTGGGACAACTCTTCAGTTGAAGACTCATTAGAGTTTGCTATAATCCCACGAGTTCGGCAAGAAATTTCTATCTAGGAAGACACGTATAGATTGGCTCATATCTTTAGAGTTGCGAGCAACCACGTAAGTAAATCATTAATTATTAACAAAGTAATTACGTTGAATTCAAGTATTTTAAGTCTCATGTAATAAGGTAACAAATAAGTGACGTTGATGGATAGTTAATTTTGATTGTTACTATCCAAACACTCCACTAAAGGTACATTGGTATACGACGCATACTGTAATTATAAACCCTTCAAGTTGTATTACACGAACCTCCAGATAATAACCTCGAGAGCTTGTATCGTTAAAAATCTGGGCACAGATAGCCCATTGTCTAGCTTTGAGCTTAAATATCATGAAGTACCATTAAGGCAACTTTAATATTTGTTCTTCGTTATCTTGCCATAAGAACTGTTTGGTGGAAGTATTGAAAATGTCTTTTGTAAACACGAAGGATCTGTTGTTATTTCAAACAGGAAGTTATAATAAAATACCATTTTATTTTGTTATTTTCTGAACCCTGAGTTATCAAGTTATTTTTTTTTCCATCATAGTGATCTTAATAAATAAATTTAAAGATACAGTAATGACAAGGAATCATGTTGAAACATTAGAAATACCACCACATTCTTTCGTATTATAATTTATCGCAATCGAGTTTCCGATTAATATGTTTCGTATTACGATTTCGAATGGCCGGAAATTTGAATTTAAAAGTTAATTAAATGTTGACATGCATTCAACTTATGATATTTGTCAACACGATTGACACACATAACCTTCTATCTTAACAGTAATATATTTTAATGTATATAAAACAATTCAATTTATAACATTTATTACAAGTAATGATTTATATACAAAACTTTTACAAACAATACTGAGTCCTCTATGTGGTCTTGAACCGAATACTTTACCGCCCGATCACGATGAACGAATAATTAGTTTCGAGTTGATATCAATATTGTTAACATAAGGGGTAGTCCTGGTCTTGGTTGGTCTCACGCTATTTACAAGCTGACTTTTCTCCGACGAAGAATTTAATATCCTCTTAGAAATACTTTCGTCCAAAGTTAATTCACTATAACGTTCAAAATCTTTAAACATTTTTGGTCAAATATCTATGGCTTTCTCGTTTATCACAGCTATATTTTCCGAGACTGTATACCAATATTAAACTGTCTTTCTCGTTTATCACAGCTATATTTTCCGAGACTGTATACCAATATTAAACTGTCTTTCCATGTGTTGCGAAAACTACCGTTTATAACCATTAGGCGAGATCCTCGAAATTTCATTTGGCAGTAATACTTGCAATTACTGGTATGTTTTATACACACAGCGTGCATTGTTGATTCTTGCACTCGAGAATCTTCTATAAATTTAGAGAATAGGCGAGACTTAAGCAATACACGCGTAACAATTAAGTTACATACATTTGTAAACGTATATTAAACTGTAACAAACATAAGTATTAAAATAAATATATAATAGCAAATCCGTTACACTACACAGTGAATGATAATAACTGTTAATGTGTTTTATTCACATAACTAAAGACATATTCCGGCAAGAGAGTTTTCTTTGCCTCTATCTCTCTCTCTTCATTTCTTTACAGTACACTGGAAACACTTGTTGTTTAAAGTGATGCTCTCGAAGGATCCAAACACAACGTATTTAATTAATTTCAGATATAGCGCCACCTACTTTGTACTGAGGCTGTTTCTCCCCACATCCTTGCTTCAGACAAATATAGAGTACAGGTTTACATTAGTTGCGTTACACGAAATACAAACAAACGGTAATAAATAAAGGTTAGAAAAAAGGGCTAAAGTGTATTATTTCAGGTGAAAGCATGGTAAGCTGGAAACCATAACATTATGTAACAAAATGACGAATTATTTAGCAACACAATGGCCTATAGCCATCTGAAGGGCCCGGCATGGCCAAGTGTGTTAAGGCGTTCGACTCGTAATCCGAGGGTCGCGGGATCGAATCCCGGTCGCACCAAACATGCTCGCCCTTTCAGCCGTGGGGGCGTTATAATGTGACGGTCAATCCCACTATTCGTTGGTAAAAGAGTAGCCCAAGAGTTGGCGGTGGGTGGTGATGACTAGCTACCTTCTCTCTAGTCTTACACTGCTAAATTAGGGACGGCTAGCGCAGATAGTCCTTTGCGCGAAATTCAAAACAAACAAGACATCTGAATTTTAAAGTTAGAGACTGGAGGAAAGATTGTTATAATTTATCACCAAGTTTTGTACCGGATAGTGAAATTTGACTGTTACTCTCATAACACACTCATGACCTCAAAGTGTGAAGCTAGAGCGATTTTGTGGAATAACAGCTCGAACGTGGAATCCTTGATAACCAGTAATTATCATTTAATAGATTATTCGCGATTTGCGCGAGAACTACGCTATTCAAAGATACCGACTTATTTTGGTACAAATATACAACATATATTCCCCGACTGTATTTCATCTGTATTAATCATATTTCATTCAAAAAAACGTACAAAATATCCATGAAAAATCACCGAGACACGTAAATACACTTTTATTTCTATACAATTCTAGTCGATATATATTAATACAAGCCGAATTAACACTACGGTGGATCTTTAGGCAGCTCACTTCTAGAAGCACAAACATTCCCTTTATTAAATTGAAATTTTGCCAATCAAAACCATCTTTCGCCAAATACAATGCTTTTTTAGAAGATCAAATAATATTATATAATATTAAAGCTTATTTGAAGTTAAACACAAAGTAACTCAGTACAAGCACTTAAGTCCCTTGCTGGTATAGAGGTAAGTTTACGGATTTACAACGATAAAATCAGGGGCTCGATACCCGTCGGTGGAGTCAGCAGATAACTAGATGTGGCTTTGCCATAAGAAAACACACGAGAACTTAAATGTATTGTCTTTGAATACGTGAGTGATTTAGAATTAAGCAGAAAACCACACAATGGGCAACCTATATTCTGTTCACCACTGGTATCGAGACCCGATTTCTTGCGTTGTAAGCCCGCTTTGCCACTAGGGGGTATTATAATATTATAAAACAATAACATCAAACTTTCTTCCTGTGTACAATAAACATACTTGTTTCTCTTTCATTTTTAAACCATGCTTATTAAAACACTTTTATGATAATTTTGCATAAGTCCAACATAGTTAGGTGGTTATGGCTGCACAACTGACGCTCTGTGCTCTGCCCACCACGGGTATCGAGCCAAGTGGATAGCAACTAGAGCCATAATTGGACAATCCAACACTAAGGATAGGCCATCATATTCGCGTCTTCTAAGCAAATGTCATGATAAGGGGTTTTAGTCATTTTGTTGTCTGGCCAAGTGGGTTAAGACGTTCCACTCGTTATCTGAGGGTCACGGGTTCGAATCCCGGTCGCACTAAACATGCTGGCCCTTTCAGCCGTGGAGGCGTTATAATGTTACGGCCAATCCCACTATTCGTTGGTAAAAGAGTAGCCTAACAGTTGGCGGTGGGTGGTGATGACTAGTTGCTTTTCCTCTTGTCTTACATTGCTAAATTAGGAACTGTTAACGCAGAAAGCCCTCAAGTAGCTTTGCGCGAAATTCAAAACAAACGTTTGTAAAAGAGTAGCCCACTACTAGTGAACGAATCTAACAACCACTCTGACCACAAACAGACCAAAATATGAATACCAAGTTTATAACATAACACTGTATGTTTTTATTTTCGTGTTCGGTTCTTAACAAACCGCACTGTGACGTTTTTGAAGAATAAAAGCCCAACATAATAATTAATGAATTTCAGACTTAGTCGTTTAGCACCGCCGGTAGTTCAGATGCATGAGAACTCACGTTGCTAACTGCCTGGCTTCGATACCCGTGATGGGCACAGCACAAAAAGCCCACTGTGTAATTCGTTCTTTGTATTATTTATATCACATTTCATTTTTTACTACCTCAATTCATGAACTTCTTCCAGCCATTTTGTTTTGTGTAATTAAAATATTTAACTTTTTTATATCACATTTCATTTTTTACTACCTCAATTCATGAACTTCTTCCAGCCATTTTGTTTTGTGTAATTAAAATATTTAACTTTTTTTATCACATTTCATTTTTTACTACCTCAATTCATGAACTTCTTCCAGCCATTTTGTTTTGTGTAATTAAAATATTTAACTTTTTATATCACATTTCATTTTTTACTACCTCAATTCATGAACTTCTTCCAGCCATTTTGTTTTGTGTAATTAAAATATTTAACTTTTTTATATCACATTTCATTTTTTACTACCTCAATTCATGAACTTCTTCCAGCCATTTTGTTTTGTGTAATTAAAATATTTAACTTTTTTTATATCACATTTCATTTTTTACTACCTCAATTCATGAACTTCTTCCAGCCATTTTGTTTTGTGTAATTAAAATATTTAACTTTTTATATCACATTTCATTTTTACTACCTCAATTCATGAACTTCTTCCAGCCATTTTGTTTTGTGTAATTAAAATATTTAACTTTTTTTATCACATTTCATTTTTTACTACCTCAATTCATGAACTTCTTCCAACCATTTTGTTTTGTGTAATTAAAATATTTAACTTTTTTATATCACATTTCATTTTTTACTACCTCAATTCATGAACTTCTTCCAGCCATTTTGTTTTGTGTAATTAAAATATTTAACTTTTTTATCACATTTCATTTTTTACTACCTCAATTCATGAACTTCTTCCAGCCATTTTGTTTTGTGTAATTAAAATATTTAACTTTTTTTATATCACATTTCATTTTTTACTACCTCAATTCATGAACTTCTTCCAGCCATTTTGTTTTGTGTAATTAAAATATTTAACTTTTTATCACATTTCATTTTTTACTACCTCAATTCATGAACTTCTTCCAGCCATTTTGTTTTGTGTAATTAAAATATTTAACTTTTTTTTATCACATTTCATTTTTTACTACCTTAATTGATGAACTTCTTCCAGCCATTTTGTTTTGTGTAATTAAAATATTTAACTTTTTCTTCACTCAAATTTCATCACGTAGAAATATAGATTTTTTTCTCACACAAACTGTGAACTTCACAAAAGGTCTAAATTTTGCTTTATATATAATAGAATAAAAAACAAGTCATAAGTGTCCTTTTTTCTACACCATCCTTTGGTTGAACCATTTAGCGAATAAAACTGTTCTACCTACGAAATTAAAAAACCCAAAATAGAATGGAAATAACCTTGAACTAAATTCGACAAGGTCATCTGGTGTTCTCTGAACGTTCATAGTTGTACAGATAAAGAAAAACTGAGTGTGTTTTATCTGTTAACAATCTACTATACTGTAAGTCTATGCTTTGTTACAGGGGTGATACCAATGGCACCCCTACTATATTATATACGTTATTTTGGAAGCGTTAATCTTAGAAACCCTTACAGTTACGTCTTTTGAAAAGCTTTTGCTTTACTTATTTGCTTGGTCTTTAATGCAGTGTTTCAATAAACATAGGAAGGTTGTATTTCTAATTAAGCTCTAAATACAACGAGGATCCAACTGTAATATTTATTGTTTGTCTGTTATTGGCTGGTAATTCTTGTTTGACCTGGTACTTAAGCTTTTCAAAGAACATCTAATTTTGTAGGAAAGCTAACGTTAAGTGGTAATGATAACGTTGTTTTCACTGGAATTACAGTTTATTTTTTAAACGTTACTTCTACTTATTAATAATACCGGCCTGGCATGGCCAAGCGCGTGAGGCGTGCGACTCGTAATCCGAGCGTCGCGGGTTCGCGCCCGCGTCGCGCTAAATATGGTTCGCCCTCCCAGCCGTGGGGGCGTATAATGTGACGGTCAATTTCACTATTCATTGGTAAAGAGTAGCCCAAGAGTTGGCGGTGGGTGGTGATGACTAGGGTCAATCCCACTATTCATTTGTAAAAGAGTAGCCCAAGAGTTGGCGGTGGGTGGTGATGACTAGCTGCCTTCCCTCTAGTCTTACCCCTACTAAATTAGGGACGACTAACACAGATAGCCCTCGAGTAGCTTTGTGCGAAATTCCAAAACAAACAAACAATTAATAATACTTATAAAGCGGGTACTCCGTTTGAAGCTATGTCACGTCACTGAAGCTGATTGACATAATGTTTTGATTTTTTAGTTGTTATGTAATAAAAAAGAATAATAAGAAATTCAATCGTTTCAGTATAATATCTACAGACATTCGCAGAACTTGTAATTCGGTCATTGCATACATATTGTTGTAAAACATTGTATAGTATTGTAAAGTTCTGATGAACGTTGGAATAGATGTTTAATGTACCATTTCCAATAACAATCCGAGCCAGTCATACTGTTATATTTTAATTTCATGGGGAAAATAGCCTATGTTTCTTGTAGGATATCACAAAACCTGTTAGCCTAACTGAGTTTGTACTACCCTACCTCAATTAGGGCCTATATTAGCTTTTCTGAAGGCCTTATTTATAATTCACGAAGTTTTTATAATTTGTCATCAGCAACACACACACACGCTATTAATGTCGCAATTTAAAAGTTAGCTTGAAGGAATTGCGGGTCTCAATTATAACGTTAAAATCAAAAGGTTCAATTAGATATAACTAAAACACCTAGGAAATTCTAAAGATGTGAGGCAGACGTTTCGAACGGATCCCACGGGTTACAGTAGCTGAAGTAAGGTAGTGTTGAGCAGTTGTCTTCCCTCTCCGCTAAATTAGGAACGTCTAGCGCAGATAGCTGTCGTTTAGCGTTGCGTGAACTTCAAATCATTTAGTCTATCAGCTCAATATTAGGAATAGCTATGCACGCAGATAGTCCTTGTCTGATTTTATGCGAAAATACTAAAGCAAAGAAACAAATGGCGTTTATAGATAAACAACTTTAGAAATTATTTGTTTGTTTGTTTTTCTGTTTCTTGAATTTCGTGCAAAGCTACACGAGGGTTACTTGTGCAAGCCGTCCCTGGTTTAGCAGTGTAAGACGAGAGGGAAGGCAGCTAGTCATCACCACCTACCGTCATCTCTTGGGCTACTCTTTTACCAACGAATAGTGGGATTGACATTTTAATGCCTCCACAGCTGAAAGAGCGAGCATGTTTGGTGTGACAGGGATTCTAATCCGCGACACTCATTACTTTAGAAATGAGGTTTTACATACTGCATTTTGTTACATGCTTCAGGCAATAATGGTTATAGCATCTAAATATCTAAATAAATATAGTATTAGTCCTTGTTGTGGACTAATTTTTTTATTTGGAATTTCGTCCAATGCTACACGAGGGATACCTGTGCCAGCCGTCCCTAATTTAGACTAGAGGGTAGACTAGAAATGAGTGATTGTCAGGGAGAACCACCAAGATTCCTGGACATAGGACTTTTGCCTATGTTCCAAAAGGTATCGTTGGACGATATACCCCTTTGACCCCTGTCAAAGGAAGTAAAAAGTTGCAAAATGTAATATTCAAATAACCAAAAAGTCCTCTCATACCATACCCACTATATGATATATGGTGGTATTGTTGTGGTGGTAGACCACTGAACGGAATGGTTCCTATAGAACCTCCACGCAAGTTCTGACCAGAGTAGAGCCATCCTGGTTCTGATTGATACAAACACGTGAATAGGAGAGACCCAAAATACCATTTGTAAATCATATTTGCCAACGGCAGCTGTTTTGCTGGTTGAAATAACATTAGCAAATAGGCGAAGGTGTGACATGTGAGAAAAATATGATAATCTCTAAACTGAGATGCCAACTGTCAGGTAATTATGAATCATAAAGATTTCACTAAGCCATACAGAGAAGTACCACATATACTTTGCCATTCTGTAACCTGGAAGAAGATTTTAGCACTCATCTGAGTGCAGGAAATTCTGCATAAGATTAGCTATTAATATCCTTGGCTGTCAGGATAGCTCTGTCAAAAGCCATAAGTAAAATGTTGGTAGGCTTATGTTAAAACTGAAGTTATCTGTTAGAGAAAGGCAAAGAAGAACTCATCTATGGTTTTCAAAGGAATATCAAAGGAGGACTTGGATCATTTCATCAGATAGTTCACTCAGAATATGTGGACACTGGAGCAGACAATGCAGCGCCTGGCTCTGAGTTTAAGTAATCCAGCCCTCAACATCTTTAAACATTTGATGAGATGTATCTTTATGAATGGAAAACTACCAAGCTATACCAACATTCTCACCTGGTGGAAACTGAGCTTTCATTTAGATAAATACAAGCTCCACTGTCTTAGAAATTGGGTGTATATGTGTATGATCTATGCTAGCTGCATGAGATTGTTTACCTGTCAATGACATCTTCAGATTGTAAAGACATATTTGTGGAAAGTTTATAGAGGAAATACTGAGCAAGTTGATGTGACACCATCTGTAAATGAGAGATATTTTTATCCTCTCTAAAACATTGTCTACTGCGATAAAGTTTGATGTGGTTGTAAGAAGGAAAAACTCACGGTAGTAGCTATATTCTTAGGCTGAGCTATTTTGTACATCGAGGAAAACACAGCCATCAACAAAGTGCAGCATTGTGGCACAGCAGCAATGATACTCTGGTACTTCTATGATGTTTGTGTTATAACGAGTATCAGTGATGCTCCTGAATGGACACACAAAAAGAAGGAAGCGCATGCTTTGAGTGTGGACAGCAGTGTCATTATCAAGTGAACTGCTATATTAAACCGTGCAGCCAGTTGCTTCAAGCAGTATTCTGTAGTAAGGCAAAACTTACTGTTCTGCCTATCTTGCTGTCGTTATCTGTATAATTACACTAATACTTCTTCTAAGATATCTTTTAGTAATTCCACTTTAAACATTATCAGATCTACCATTTTCTTAGTACAGTTAGTGTTTTTCACTTTCCTCTATGCCTACATATTACAAAACTTAAGTGAAATAATGTTAGAATAGATTAGCACTAGCATACTTACAAGGAGTTTGTGTAGCTGACTTGTAGATTCGTCTAGAGCCACGAAAATTGCCCGAAGCAGAAGAGTCGAAGAAGTGACGTTTAGAGTGGGAAACATGGAATTATATACAAAATTTTAGTGTATTTTTCTCGATTGTTCAAGAAGTTTAACCGATCTACTTTCAAAAGTACTCTTTTAACTCGACTGGTACAGGTGGAATCTTCCGACAACAAGTGGACTCTTTTACTTTGTTATTGGTCCTTAGATAACTTATTTCTGTACCTTACGTAGTATCTTTGGCGAAATCATTCAAGACACTTAACTTAGGACGTATAGAGACGAACCTTATTATGCAGTTTCTTCACTAAAATTCTTCGGTCATCTTTCATCACCTTCTGTTGATTGCTTTTCTCTGGGAAAGAGGGCGTTGAATCATTTGGACTTGTGCTTTATTTAATTGGTGGAGTTTTCTAACCATGTCTGTCTGTCGGGTGTTAGCTATGAATTCTTACGTTTTGTAGTCACGACTAGGTTGTTATGGGCCTCAAGCCTATATCTCTATAACTCATTAGTTACTGCCCACTCTTTATTATACGTTATAAAATAAAAATGTATTTCTTGACACTTTCATATATTTAATATGCTTAGTATTCGTATTCTACAGATACTTCAAAAACTCCATAAAAAAACAACAATCAACACATAAACGCTGATGGACTATATCACTATATGGTGAGGACTTGTCTTTCATTTAATGTCATAATTCATGGTATCATGTGGAAGCGAAAGCCATAACTGGGATTGAAAGTCTACCTACTAATAGTGAATTCAACATCCAACAATCTCCAAACTAGAATAGGCACTTCTTATCATGCAACAAAGTGAAGCTCGATCATTGCAGACTGAAGGACATGGCATGGGCATATGCAGCATGTGGTCCTTGTATGAACAGCTATAGATGCATGAAGGTGTAGTATACTAAAGCTATACAAACAACCAAAACGTGGCTCTTTACCTGTGCTGCAGCTAGTGGTCCTCAGAGCTTTGAGAAATGATATTTTTCAGGCTTTGCAAGACTCAAAGATTGAGTGAATACTAAGGTGTAATACAATTAAGTTGTGGTGACTGTTGTCCCATTCAAACTGAGACACTGAGTGATGGTTTCAACAATATATGAAGTGTGCCATCCACAGGAAAAATTAGCTTAGGCAACGTTAATTCAGAAAATAATTTTTTGGCTCACCTCTCCATAGAATAATCGTAGATATCACAGTGCATTTCCCAGAAACTTAATGTTATAATCGATATCTGCCAGTCATTAACACTTACTTCACCAAGTTGACTACGGTTCATCAGTTGACCACTCTTTTAACACTGTCCATAACCGACGAGATAGCAGAAACAATATATAGGAAAATTGGTTCACAGGGAACTAATTTCAACAGCTAAACTATACTCTCAGTTGTGTGAGGTGTGATGAATAGGTACATTTCGCCTAATTACCACCAGAATGATATTATGATATAAGGTATCAAGTAGATGCTTGCAACATTTATTCATTTAGGTCGAATTTGAGTGGAATAAACATTTGCCTGTTTTTGTGGTTTCTGCAAGTTACTCTGGGTGAAATGAAGACAATACCACACTTACATGAGTTGAACTTCTATTCAGCTATAACACATTAAATTTCAAGTGTTTCCAATGTTCTAATCATAAAAAGCACAATAAAAAACACAGTATGTCGTTTCAATCGCTGTTTATCATTAAGTTAGTAATTTTGGAAATGGTACACTATAATTTAATATGCTGCTGTAGGTTGTACCAAAGATTTCATCGTGTTAGTACCACCATCTAGTGTCTATTCAAGTAGGAAGTTATGCTTGAACTTATCTGTAGATAGTTATGAATAACAATTGAAAACAAAGTAAAAACTCTATAATTAAGACTAAAGTACATAAGCCTAAAACGTAAACTAGCTGGCTGTTGGTAACAAAATTAAGCCTAAAGTAGCTACTGCTGTTTAATTAACGTGAAAGACCGAATTTTACAGAAGAGTTTTGTAAATAATTGTGGAAACATTCCGATTTAAAATAGAAAAAAATGTAACTTAAAACTTGTAGCAATAACCTTCTTCTTCTATTCTTCGTTGTTTTCTGAGATAGGAATTTTGTGAACTTATTACTCAAGGTACAGAGGCCACTTTGTAGCTTTGAGCTAAGTTACTTTATTATAATAAGTGTTAGCACATATTAAAGTATATATTTACTCACGAAAAACCCTGAACCATTAATTATCCTTAACGTAAAATTAAGTAAAGCTTGCTGTATATCTTACTCAATACTATATATTCTGAAGTCTGGAATGTTAGCTTGTTATTAATCGAGAAAACCAAAATATTTTTTCAGTAATTATCTTCTTTCTTCAAAGATATTGCACGCGTCACGTCAGCCCTAGCGTCGAGCTTGTTGTATTACGATTGTTTATCGGTCTTGTATTTATCGCAAAAGGCTTCTATTAGCAACTCAACACAAAATAAATACTATATCGATAGATAATTGTGGGTTACTATAAATAATATTAACGTCTGATCAGAGCAAGCTGTCCCTAAAAGAGAAATTAAAACTAAACTTGGTAGGAAATATAGTTAATTAAATATACTTTTTTTATGTTTTAATTATATAAGAAATAAAAGACATTATTTCGTCAAATTGATAAAAGTTTGCGATACTTCTAATAGCATCTAATTTCTCTCTGTATTTTATGAAAATAAAATTGAAATAGTCTGAAAAAGGGTGATAAATATATATATTTTAATCGTAAAACAATATATTGGTGTAAGAATTGGCTCAAACTCCAAATTTTTTCTTAATCCCAATTATACTAGTTCTTTAAGCTACTGTTCTATAGATCATAAACTGCATATATATATACACATATATTACATAAAATTGTTTTGTTTCTTTTCTTTAGAATTTCGCGCAAAGCTACATCAGGACTATCTGCGCTAGCCGTCCGTAATTTAGCAGTGTAAGACTAGAGGAAGGTAGCTAGTTTTCACCATTCACCCCCAACTTTTGGGCTACTCTTTACCAACGAATAGTGGGATTGACCGTCACATTATAACGCCCCACGGCTGAAAGGGCGAGCGTGTTTGGTGTGACAGGGATTCGAACCCGTGACCCTCGAATTACGACTCGAGTGCCTTAATCAACTGGTCATGCTGGGTCTGTTATGTAAAATGTATCATTTAATTTAAAAATGCTTTTCGCTTAAGTAGCGTAAATGATGTAAAATAACACGGAAGCAAATTGATAATTTGGTTTAATATATTACTTGTAACAACGAATACGCTATTATTTATAAATGTGAAGGAACACATTATTGTTTCATTTATTTTCCGTTATAATTTCAAGCTAATTTGTGTTTTAGTTGTAAAATTAAATGTAAGGGATAATTCACCAACGTCTGCCTTGCGCTAATTCTGACATGAAAGCTAAAAATTTCGTGATTGGTGGAGTAAAGATTTATAAACCAGGGAACAACGAACAGTCTTTTTAACAGTGAATGGTGAAACTGTTGTTGTATTTCGTATTATACGTTCTCCAAATTCATATCGTTATTTAGCCGGAAGGCATTTTTAATCAACGCGATGGGCGTGACCCTAATGTCTAGTATTTTCTCGAAAGCTTAGAAAACAATTTGAGTCATATAGGAAAAGCGAGTTGCTGGAGTGAATTAACGAGTTTCTTAATATTTTATTCAATGCATGTAATTTAGTCATTTTTTAGGTTATGTCAACCAGTTAGTTAGGTTCAGTGCTCCAAAATAGTGAGCCTGTAGTTACACGAATAAATCAAATACAAAACCATTAAGTAAGTGGAGTTTCTGTTAAGCATAGTTTATTTGCGAATTTAGTCCAGTTTGTGAAAGTTGATGACAAAACACGTCTTTGCTAAGTGTACTAAACTTTTATTTATTCTTTTTACCGAATAACTCCAAATAACCTGGTCAACAATAGAAACCTTCAAGATAGTATCCAAGGTGTATAGTGTGATAAAGTTTTGAAAATTATTATACCTTTATGATAAAGGCTGGGATGTCAAAGAAGTGAAAAATGAAACTTGACAAATAAAAAATCTTAACTTACATAAAGATTGGTTTGGTTACTTAAATATTCCTTTTGTAAAAGTATTTGTTGAAATTAACCTCTGTAATGTAAGTTGGGAAAACTGATTATTACTGAAAATTTTGTATACAGGTGCCCCCGCTAGTACAGCGGTATGTCTCCGGATTTACAACGCTAAAATCAGGGGTTCGATTCCCCTCGGTGGGCTGAGCAGATAACCCAATGTGGCTTTGCTATAAGAAAAACACACAAACACACACTTGTTTACAGGTATTAGCGCCAATTCTGTATTGTAGAGCCATCTAGTGTAAATAAGTAAAATTAAAGATTATTTCAAAGACAACTGATGTGGGTGTCAAAAACTTTATTTAAAATAGACCACAGAACAACGTTTTGATCAACTGAACCATAAAGCTTTAATGGCCAGTTTTGGTGTAATCTCCCCTTCTTACAGAAGTCCTAACTACAGAAGCCTGCCAGATAAGTTTAGAACTTTATACCCAAAATCCCAACCCATTAATACACATCTCCAGCAACCAATTAGCGACTCTTATGGAATTTATTACCTCCAAAAGTAACTTTATGTTCAATGACCAAACCTACCTAAAAATAAATGGTTTAAGTATGGGTAATCTCGTGTCATCAGTTCTAGCCAACATTTTTATGACACAGAATGAATCTCAAGCGATCAATTCAACCTTACACCCACCACTATACTGGTACAGGTATGTTGATGATACAATTGCTGGATTCACATCTACAGAACACACACTTAGTTTTTCAACCACGTTAACTTGATACATCTCACATTAAGTTCACCTGTGAACAGGAAAAACTAACCAAATAGCATTTGTCAAAATCACAAGAACCGATATGCAATTCAAAACGGAAATCCACACAAAAATCACCCATACTGGATTATACATTCCCTGAAACTAACCACATGAAACAAAACAAAAACACAACATACTAAGAAACCAAATAAATACAGCCACAAAACTGTGTTCACCCGATAAAATTAACAATGAAATCAACAAAATAAAACAACACTTCATCAACATCAACAAATCTGCTCCAAAAAACTGTTGAAAAAAATATACACACACTCATCTAGACCAACAATACAGTCATCAACAAACAAACAATACTAAATTCCAAGAAACAACAAACTACAAAACCTTACCACTGCTGCATACTATATATTCTCGATATCAGCGAAACAATAACCAACATTTGGAAAAAAACTTAAAACACAGCATTCTAGTGAACACCAAATTTATTCAAAAACCAGGTACAAAACTGAAGTCCATACTACGTGAAAACTACACTGACAAACACAACACCAACATTATTCATAAAATACAATGAAACAACTGTTAGAGCTTCTATATTGAAGAAAGAAGCAGAAAAATAGAAGTCACATTCAATTAACACGCACACAAAAACACCACACGTTTTTGAACATTGCAAATCAAACAAACACGACAGAACCATAGAAAACACCGAGATACTAAATAGGGAAACAAATACAAACAAAATCAAATAAACCCTACTTATATAAGAACTCAAACCAAAATTGAACCAATACAAAGGAGCACCTTTGTATTTATATTAATTAACAATCTAACATCTAACTGGAACGCCCCCTACAATCTTGTACCCCTTCACACTCTCGTTCCTAAGACATGCGCCTAGTAACGGTCAGTTTCACACTGTCTTTATCGACCTGAAGATGATCTGAGAAGGTTGAATCGGTATTCTGTACTTTATTTAAATTAAACTTTTTACACCAATATCAGCCATCTTCGGAATACATTTTTTCTTCAAGTTGGTTTCTTGTCATCATAACATTGAAGATATGTTGAAGTTCCCACGTGCTGATTGACAAAATGAAAATTTTCAAATCAATTTATTGAACACATTGAAAATTTTTGAAGCTACGTTTCGGTTATTATAACAGTTCGTGACATGATGTCAGCTTAAAAGGTGAACGGTAGTGAACACAATTTTATTGAGTCACCGGTGTCTAACTTAGGTACGAATGTTTCAATAGATGGCGCTACATATTACCTTTTGTGGATTAAATTAAAATAACAAATACAATAACATTTACTTTAATATTTGCTGTGCTTTAAATTTATTATTACTTTTAAGTTTGAGAAAAGAAAAAAATCTCGGAAATAAATCCGTAAATGTTATGTGTACCTGAAATTAAAAACGACTATGACACTTTCTGTGGGTGAACATCAAAAAATATTTAATGATTTTCATATATTTCCCCTTATTGTCCTATGAGTTATCAATTCTATTTTCATTTTTAGTTGTGGCTTTGTTTATCGCATGTGTTTTTTTCTTTCATTTCATTTATTTACGACCCCCGCTAGTACAGTGGTACGTCGACGGATTTATAACGCTGAAATCAATGGCTCGATTCTCCTCGGTGGGCTCAGCAGATAGTTCAGGCTTTGATATAAGAAAACACATACACATTATTTATATTTTAATATTTCTCGTACATTTTCCCACCTGCCTCCTGATCAGTATTAAATATTAAAACACCAACATGGGGTGCTCCTAGCGGCGACGTATGGATACTACATTCAAGTATGATTTTGCGAAACAAGTGGTAATTTGTCAGACGTGTGCTTCGTAACTTCGTCGTCTATCATGTAAATAAAAGCCTTAAGATTGGAAGCTAGATTAGGTGTGAAAGTGTGATACGTTTGGCTTGAATTTCGCGCAAAGCTACACGAGGGCTAGCTGCGTTAGCCGTCCCTAATTTAGCAGTGTGAGACTAGAGGGAAGGCAGCTAGCCATCACCACCCATCGCCAACTCTTAGGCTACTCTTTTAACCAACGAATAGTGGGATTGACCGAAACGTTATAACGCCCCCACGGCTGAAAGGACGAGCATATTTGGTGTGAAGGGGATTCGAATCCGCGATCCTCAGATTACGAGGTGAGTGCCTTAACCACCTGGCCATACTGGACCGATACGTACGACATCTGGTTGTCAAATAAATTGATGCGAATATTCAGTTGATTTTCACCTGATATTTAATGTTACTATATAAAACAAGTGCCTAATTTTGTAACTTTACATAACCTTGTGAATCACGATTTTCGTGTGGTTATTTTTTTTACCACATCCTTGTTCTTGTTACTGTTGTTATGATTTTGTGCTTTGGTATTAGCAACGAATTTTAGTAATTGGATTTCAAGAGTGATATCATACAGCCCATGGCCAGATGGTTAAGGCACTCGTCTAGTAATCTGAGGGTTGCGGATTCGAATCCCTATTGCACCAAACATGTTCGCCCTTTCAGCCGTGGAGGCGTTATAATGTGACGGTCAGTTCCACTATTCTCTGGTAAAGAGTAGCCCAAGAGTTGGCGGCAGCTAGTGATGACTAGCTGCATTCCCTCTAGTCTTACACTGCTAAATTAGGGACGGCTAGCACAGATAGCCCTCGTGTAGCTTTGCGCCAAATTCAAAACAAACAAAACTGACATTATTGAATTATAACGACCTAGTCAGACATGACGTAGGTTTTGATTTCATTTTGTAATATTTATAGTGGATTAATAAACGTATCGTATTCTGGTAGCAAGAAGTTTCGTTTAGCTTCGTCACACACTTCTCATGTGTTTTGTTCAAGTCGTTTCCCGCGCGTGTGTAATATTAACTTAATATTGTAACGGATTGACTGTTATTCGTTTATTTTAATATCCTCGTTTGTTTCAGTTTAATGTATGCAACTTATGTTATCAAATGTATATTGCGCAATTCCCGCCTGTTCTCTCAATGTGTAGAAAATTCTCAAGTGTAAAAATAAACAATACATGTTTTAAGAAAATAGAAGCGTATACACAAATACTGTTGAATATTCAACAATCTCGCCTTAAAGTATATAAATCAACGCTCCGAGAAACAGTTCTAGAATATTATTTGGTCGCTACAGTCAGTGTGTTATATGCTTCGGAAACTATAATTGTGATTAACGCTTATGAATCGGAAAACTACAGAAACTGACTAGGAACGTTTATAGATTTCGAACATTACAAACCTTCGTGAATTACCTTCGGACGTCAGTATTTTTACGAGGACATTAAGTGTTGTCTTCGGTGGGCAACTTACTCGTGCTTGAAGCTAGCGAGCTAGCCATCAAGAGAAATGTATCAGTGTATGAACAAAGAATTAATTCGCTCTCCGTGAACGTCGATAAAAGAATCGATTCCAGACAAGATATAAGACTCAGTATTGTTTGTAAGTTTCTAAAACTCTTCTATATAAACCATTATTTGTGATAACCGTTAATATAAATAATATTATTTGTATATTTCTACTGTGATAATTAAGCCTGTATATCACTACTGCCTTCTTTCAAGTTAATTGGAGAAGCAATATAAATTACTTTCCACTTGAAGTAAAAATGTATTCTCAAGACGGCTCGTTCTTTGTTAACCTGAAGATGACCTAATAAGGTCGAAACGTCGTTCTGTACTTTATTTTAATTAAAGTGCTAATACCCACAGCAGCCGTCTTGAGATTACAAATTATCTTCCACTCAATTTAAACTTGGCCAGCTAAGACCTGAAGACGGTCCTCCATATAAAAGTCCAAACGTAGTTCCATTTTAGAAATAAATTGAAGAAATATTCTGAAAGTTAACATGCTGCTGTCCCTACACCGCTTAAAATACTCTTGAAATAACATTCTAACAGACAAGATGTAAACTGTAGAGCAAAGAAATGTTGGAATTAAGACGTTTTGTTCAGATATTGCTACAAGTGATGAAGATGTTTTGTTCAGATATTGCTACAAGTGATGAAGATGTTTTGTTCAGATATTGCTACAAGTGATGAAGATGTTTTGTTCAGATATTGCTACAAGTGATGAAGACGTTTTGTTCAGGTATTGCTACAAGTGATGAAGATGTTTTGTTCAGATATTGCTACAAGTGATGAAGATGTTTTGTTCAGGTATTGCTACAAGTGATGAAGATGTTTTGTTCAGGTATTGCTACAAGTGATGAAGATGTTTTGTTCAGATATTGCTACAAGTGATGAAGATGTTTTGTTCAGGTATTGCTACAAGTGATGAAGATGTTTTGTTCAGATATTGCTACAAGTGATGAAGATGTTTTGTTCAGATATTGCTACAAGTGATAAAGACGTTTTGTTCAGATATTGCTACAAGTAATGAAGACGTTTTGTTCAGATATTGCTACAAGTAATGAAGATGTTTTGTTCAGGTATTGCTACAAGTGATGAACATGTTTTGTTTAGATATTGCTACAAGTGATGAACATGTTTTGTTTAGATATTGCTACAAGTGATGAAGATGTTTTGTTCAGGTATTGCTACAAGTGATGAAGACGTTTTGTTCAGATATTGCTACAAGTGATGAAGATGTTTTGTTCAGATATTGCTACAAGTGATGAAGACGTTTTGTTCAGATATTGCTACAAGTAATGAAGATGTTTTGTTCAGGTATTGCTACAAGTGATGAAGATGTTTTGTTCAGATATTGCTACAAGTGATGAAGATGTTTTGTTCAGATATTGCTACAAGTGATAAAGACGTTTTGTTCAGATATTGCTACAAGTGATGAAGATGTTTTGTTCAGATATTGCTACAAGTGATGAAGACGTTTTGTTCAGATATTGCTACAAGTAATGAAGATGTTTTGTTCAGGCATTGCTACAAGTGATGAAGACGTTTTGTTCAGATATTGCTACAAGTGATGAAGATGTTTTCTTCAGATATTGCTACAAGTGATGAAGATGTTTTGTTCAGATATTGCTACAAGTGATGAAGACGTTTTGTTCAGATATTGCTACAAGTAATGAAGATGTTTTGTTCAGGCATTGCTACAAGTGATGAAGACGTTTTGTTCAGATATTGCTACAAGTAATGAAGATGTTTTGTTCAGGCATTGCTACAAGTGATGAAGACGTTTTGTTCAGATATTGCTACAAGTGATGAAGATGTTTTCTTCAGATATTGCTACAAGTGATGAAGATGTTTTGTTCAGATATTGCTACAAGTGATGAAGACGTTTTGTTCAGATATTGCTACAAGTGATGAAGATGTTTTGTTCAGATATTGCTACAAGTGATGAAGACGTTTTGTCCAGATATTGCTACAAGTGATGAAGACGTTTTGTTCAGATATTGCTACAAGTGATGAAGACGTTTTGTTCAGATATTGCTACAAGTGATGAAGACGTTTTGTTCAGATATTGCTACAAGTGATGAAGATGTTTTGTTCAGATATTGCTACAAGTGATGAAGATGCTTTGTTCTAATTGAATCTTTTCTGTCTCAGAATTTTCCAACAATGACGATAAGTCATAAAGGACAGTTTAAAATGTTAAAGGATTGGTGTTATAATCAACTGTCTGTCTAATTACTCTTAGAGTGTAATGTGTAAAGTGGTCAACATAGTTTGAAAGGATCAGAGTCAAAAGGCTCACCTTGTGCATTTAATATCCCGAACACACCATGAAGATAAACATCTCATTGACCCTAGCAACTTTCCTTCTGATAAAAGGTGATCATGTAGCGAACGTATGACAGAAACAATAAATTTCTAACTTTGAGGCTAAGAATTTTACTTCGAAAGGTCACTGAGCATCTGGCCTAATGAATTTTGGTGGGCATTGTTTAAATATTTAAAACATCTCTTCGGCTGGTGTGAAAATCTAATCGACGATTTCGTTTTTATTTGATGATTTAGTTGAAATGTCGCAAGTTGCTCTGCAAGACATTTTCACCTTTGAGGGTCAGATTTCTATAGTTATTGTAGTATAAACGTTTAAATTCCAACATACCAGAAATCTTTAAGTGTATACCTTAAACACTGTGTGCATCTGAAACTATTACGCTGTATTTTAGCATGAAAAAAACGTCGAAGCTATTTACTGTTGGCATAAAAGTTTGAATAATGACCAATTTTACTGGCGCTATGTTTATCCCTTGTTAACTGCGAATATTTTGTTTGATTAAGAACCGTGTATTCAACTCTTGATGAAAGAGAAATCCGCTTGAAGTTAAAATGTATCTCAAAACGGCTGGTACGGGTATTAACAATTCTATTAATAAAGCAAAAAAAAACAAACAAACAACGTTTCGACCTTCCAAGGTCATCTTCCTGAAGATTATCTAGGAAGGAAGAAACGTTGGTCTCTGCTTTTTAGTAAAAATGTGTATTCCACTGTATTGTATTATGTGTACAGATTATCCTATGAAGTATATTTTTGGTTAAAAACTTCATCTCATAATTATGGTAGTGATCTTATATTGAGATAAATAAAACAAAACTGATTTAGTGTCTAATGTCAGTTTTTTTGTTTGTTTAACCTATGTTGTTTTTTTTTAAATTAAACATCAGTTAGTATATACACCATTCGAGTGTAATGGTCTTTGACTGAAAGGTTACAGTAGTATAATGAACTACGTAGTAGTAAGTTAAAGTACTACAAACTGTGGTTGGTCAAGACTGATTGGGTTTATTCTATAGATAATTAATTAATTAAAACACTTTTTTGCTACCTGTTCATATTCATTAAATTATTCTTATTTTAACTCAACTTGCCGTCAGCAGATGACAGCACAGTTCATTTCAACCAGCCAATAGGGATTCTTCAAAAATAAATATTTTATATAAATAAACATATTATTTTGTGTCATTTCTTGTTTTGGAAAAACTAAACTAAAAATTTTAACTAAACAGTTAAAATAGTACTAGAAACAGCATCGACACCTTCATATTACGTGCAGAATTATTTTGTTAATTTAAAGACAGTTGTTCTAATACGTAATCAATTATAAAATAACCTGATGGTACAAATTCCAATCAATATTGTACGTCCCCAGCGAACCAGCCGTATATCATTGGATTTAAAGAGATAAAATTCGGGTTCTATTCCCTGCGGTGTACAGAGTGCAAATAGCTTTGCTTCAGAAACTTCCACAGGCCAACTAACACTGATGGTGTATGTACAGCTAGTTATTAACCATGTTTTATATTTTAACTTCAGTAATGTCAATTTTAATAAAAATTACTAATAGCTTATAGCATTCAACTTATACTGTTTATTTATTGGTATCACATTAAAAAAAATACGTTAGATTCTACAACACAATCAACTGTCTATCTTCTGCTATCAAAGGAAGCTACAGCATTGAAATCAATATGTGAAAACAAACAAACCGTATATGTGTTAGTATAGACGACAATATTCAACATGGACTAAAAATGTTTTGAATGTATAGGCGTCATCAAAACGAAGAGAGTACTCCCCCTGGTGCAGCGTACTCCCCCCTGGTGCAGCATACTCCTCCCTGGTGCAGCGGCAAGTCTCCGGATTTACAACGCTAAAACCAGGGGCTCGATTGCCCTCAGTGGACTTAGCAGATAGCCCGATGTGGCTTTACTATAAGAAAACACACACACATAAAATGAAGAGATATAAGAAAATACACAAATAACTATATAGCCAAAATATTTTAATTCAGCTGTCCCAAATACACTGAAAACATAATTAAAAATGTTAATCTAATATCAGATATGATACTTTAAAAAAGGTTCGAGAAAGACTCAAAGTGATAAATAGAAGACATGATGATGTCGAACTTCATAACCTTTATGAAACACAAGAAACAAATTGTGTTCCCTAACCAGGTATATCTAGGAAATAAGATCTACCTTTCTGTAGCTAGCAGTTATCAGTTTAATTTACCTTAAACTTATTTCAGTTGCTGTTATGATGTCATTGAAAATAATTTTAGCCAGAACATTGGACACTCTGCTTTGCATCACGTTTTTTTTTAAAAAAAAAAGAAATCCGGAAAAGTGAAAACGAGTTGTGTATTGCGAAGAGGAAATAGACTGAAGTTCAACAGAGAACAAACAGATGGTGGTGTCATCTGGTGAGAACGAGTTGTGTACTTTGGAAAGGAAATAAACAGAAGCAAACAGAGAATTGGATAGCCCTGCCATCTAGTGTATCAATCAGATTACACTCAGAAAGTATTTGTTATTAACGATTGGAAGAAGTCTTTGAAAAATATGATTCACAATTATGACTGAATAATAGAATGTTGAGTGCACCTCGAATCTTACCAATAATAATAAAGTTCAGCTGATATCAAGCATGGGCAAGTTTTTATGTGTCAGGTGGTAAACGACAAATTCTTAAAAAGAACAGTTTTTATAAATCTGCTCAATTTCATATCAAGTGGAGGAAGAAGTGACGAGAAATTTAATAAAAAAATTGACCCTAATTTTATTAAAAAAAGGTCACCATCAAATGGACTTTCCAAGTCCTGTAAAGTGACAGTTAGAGACCATTACACTGGATTATTGTGTTCCATTGAAAAGTTGAATTTATTACGCTAATCTTACACTCAATATTACTTCCAAATTATGTGTTCTTACTCTTTGTCTAAATTTCCTGACAACTGAATGGTTATGGTTGTTGTATTTGTTTGTGTACACGGAATGGTGTTTGTCTATTTGTTGAGTCTCCCATTGTTAAGACTTGTAAGAATAACATCTGAGGTTTTGTTTGTTTTTTGAATTTCGCGCAAAGCTACTCGAGGGCTATCTGCGCTAGCCGTCCCTAACTTACCAGTGTAAGACTAGAGGAAAGCAGCTAGTCATCACCACCCACCGCCAACTTTTGGGCTACTCTTTTACCAACGAATAGTGGAATTAACCGTCATATTATAACGCCCCCACGGCTGAAAGGGCGAGTATATTTAGTGCGACGGGGATTCAAACCCAAGACCATTGGATTACGAGTCAAACGCCTTACCCCAACTGGCCATGTCGAGTCTATATCTGAGGTTCGCCCCCCCCCCCTTCATATGGTGGATACATTGAAGATATTTCGTTTATTGTGTTTAAGGAAACAGATATGTTGTTAAAATTGTTGTTAAACGCGTTACGCCGAACCATAGGAAGTGGTAAACTCAAACGACCCTTGACGCATGTACGACTTTTATATAGTTAATAAATATAGCAATTAATATTTGTTGTTATTCAAGAATATATTATGTTAATGACCCACATTTAGATATATCTCAATAGCTGGATGTTGTTATGAAGTATCAACCTAAAAAAAGAAGAATTTCAAACACAGAAATTGTCTACAAATCTTACAGACTTTTCTGAGATCTCCGACAGGTGGCTGCTGATATATACGGTTTCAGAACTGCATGCAAGTGTTTTTCCAGTAAACATATATAAAAGTGTGGTCGTATATTAAAATGCTTCAAGACAAGTTTAATATTTATAACATCAGGTACCACGAGAAACTACGATGAACAAGGAGCGGGTTGTATTGTTTTCAAAATGTTTCTAGATGAGTTAAAATTACAAGGTCAGATAAGTTTTAAAACTATAATAATATTTATTTTGAGAATTAAACAATACTGAATGTTTATTTCGAAGACCAAGAACGTTTTATACAAGAATAATTAACAATGCAGCATATTGTGATGTTAACGTATTTAACTAACATAACAACGTCCCCGGCTAGTACAGCGATATGTCTCCGGATTTACAACGCTAAAATCAGGGGTTCGATTCCCCGCGGTGGGCTCAGCAGAGAGCTCCATGTGGCTTTGCTATATGAAAACACACACACGCTAAAATAATAAATGTTTTAATAATTCTGTTAATTATTTTATACTTTTTCAAAATGCAGTCTAATATAATTTGGTATTATACTTTGTAATTTATAATTAAAAATAACTAACTTTTGTCTAATTCTGTATATGCGTTGTTATTTTAAAAAATAAGTTTTGTTGAGTGAAATGAATTAAAATTACAATAAAGACCAGCAGTCACCAGGTGTCAAAATTCTAAATTGTGATTTTAATGTAACATTTTTTTTTTTAATATACAGGGTTTCCAAAAATCAATATATTGAAGTTGAATAACTTTATTGTTATTTGAGATGGAAACAAAAAGTGTACATTAATACAGGTTTGTAAGCTTTGTTATATTACATCAATTTTTTTGTTTTTCTCTCCTTGACGAACGAACCGTTACTGTAAATTTGTATCTACATGTGCCACAAAAGTTGTTTATTCCACAATTCAGTGTTTGTTACACAGAGCTATCTTCCAACGGCCCGGCATGGCCAAGCGTGTTAAGGCGTTCGACTCGTAATTCGAGGGTTGCGGGTTCGAATCCCAGTCGCACCAAACATACTCACCTTTTTTAGCCGTGGAGGCGTTATAATGTGACGATCAATCCCACTATTTGTTGGTAAGAGTAGCCCAAAAGTTGGCGGTGGGTGGTGATGACTAGCTGCCTTCCCTCTAGTCTTACACTGCTATATTAGGGACGGCTAGCGCAGATAGCCCTCGAGTAGCTTTGCGTGAAATTCAAAAAACAAACAAAAACAAACTATCTTCCAACTTTGTTCAAATTGTTAAAGTGGTTTAAACCAAACTTTTCCAGAGAGTTGCGTTGCTAGAAGAAGACCAATCAAATGGCTCCCTCACAATTTGAACGCAGAATGGTGGAAGACATAAAAAAGTTCATTAATCATTAAAACTTACTGCTCGTCTTTACACTCAGTTCTTATTGCTATTTCAAATAACAATAAAGCTATGGAACTTTAGTTTTGGTGTATTCATTTTCAGATACCCATATTTATGTTTCATAATTTTCTCACTAGAGTTAAGTAATTTACAAAACACTGACTTGTGATAATTATCCTTTTATATTATCCATTATTTGGTAGTAACCCTGCAAGTGTTCTAGCATTGACGTATGAACAATAAACACTTCTCATCTGTTGTTAAAATTTGTATTTATTCAACATGTGCTGTGTGAAACCCCGTTAGAAAATACCCAAAAGCAGGTTGCACCCGATACAAGATTTCTCGAAGTCAAGACTGATGATAAACATAGGTATTAGACTCTAACTTACTGACGCGCCACCTGGTGTCAAATATTGCAGTTAACCTATTTACCCTGACAGGAGTCACATACCATTAGCGTTCGTTACCTGTAATTATATGATCAACATGGACGTCTAACGTTACCTTTGCTTTCTATTCAATACCACAGTCTTCCAGGGACGGGTGACTAGACACATGATCAAGGTCACGGACTTCGAGGAGCCAAGTCCCTTATACCTAGGGCGGAGATGTCAAACTGAAGGCAGCAGAAGAAGGAAAACGGTTAGAAAAGCGAGAAATTTCAGAAAAAAAACACTCGAAAGAACAGACATAAACAAACAAATTAGAGACCTGCACGAACCGAAGAGAATACTTAAAAAAACCTTTGTGTTAGGGTCATAACTGCAGCAGTTGGAAGCCCATGTTTAAACCGTAGGTCATCTTCTATATATATCTACAAATTCAAAGCTCTTTGAATCTGCACTTATTTGATCCATTTTCTTTCAGCGTCACCTCACGTCAATTAACTGAAATAAATGTTATCAAAGCTTATTAAATAAGATATCATTCGGCTGCTAGCTCTCACGTGTCTCTTCAGTATCATACGTGTACAAGCTATTCATATTTTAATGTTGGGGCATTGTTTTGCTACATTTTAATTTTTCAGAAGTGGAACTCGAAATCAGGCGCAATTTGCTGATGCATCATAAGTTATCGTAACAATATTCGTTAATTGTAACTAACCTACCGCGTTTAGAGCGCCTCATATCTTAGTTTCCCGTCGTCACTGGTTACCAAAAACGAAACTGATAAAACTTTGGGTCTTTAAACATGTAGATAGGCGGTCAGTACCATTATTGTTGTTAGGGCTGCAGTTTATAGTGAATAAACAATAATGACTTCCGATTAGGGTTAGCTATTTAGTTAAAGCGAAGCTCAAAATCGACCTAGCTCTCAATCTAGCTAATTATATGCCCATTTCGCACGTTTTTATTAATAAAGATTAGAATGCATTGTCCTATCAGCTGGGTACCCTCGCTGTTAACGATATTTTCGGCCGTAATTCCAATAATATCTTACTATATTCGGCTAGCTTAAAAGAGTTAGGCTAGTCCTAAGTACACAGTTTAAGCTAACAATGAAAAGCAATTCGTAAATACTAAAGCATACACAAAAATAAAACGTAATAACTAGTGTAACAAATACAAGTAATGCACAAAACAGTTAATTATAAGGGTTGTAGTATATACAGTTTTGAAAAACTTCTAAAAATGTTCATACTAACTAAAAACCAATACTGAAATGTCAGGCTACTAATCACACGTAAGAAAAGGTTTAGATAAAGCTCAGAAAAGAGAAACATATTTACCGATCAGCATCTAAATAGTGACATGAAGGCTTTTAGAAAAGAAATCAGTGTTTTACATAGTCTTAAAATTTTTAATTTGAACGTAGAACAAGGTTTGACAACGCGACTTCATGTTTTTGATTAATGGAAAATAAATCGAGTTTTCAACGTATTGTCAATATACAAAAGATTGATGTACATTTGATCAAGAGGCGAATGTTTCAAAGGTTTTAATCCCAACGAGATCTGATTGCATTCAGCTCAGAAGTTAAAGTTTAAAGCTATTACTGTATGTTATGCACACATTTATTTTTTTTAACTGTAGTCTATTTCAAATATAATTCAAAATCGTGTTTATTTTTACAAATTCATGATATAGAATTTTAAAATTAATTCAAACGTAGTATAGTATTCAATTGCTTACAACACACGAGAAGCCTGACAAACATTACTGTCTACACATTTTCAACACAGATTTTGAACGAGGTGTAACTTCAATTGGTTCACACATGGTTGATTAGTCTTAAGCCTAACGAACTGCAATAGTTAGATGCTCCCGACACCTACCGATGAGTTTTAAGCCTAACCAGATAGGGTAGCTAGATGCTTTCAACAAATCAACTTTTATTCTATACGAACCAGTTTAAAGTGCACATTATCACCTGCTTGTGTCACGAATTCTTGTATATTTTGTTTTCACTCATTCTGAGATAAAATTCTCTTTTGGAATATTTCCTTTGTTTAGTCGCAAAAAACAAATAAACAAACCAGACATCCTATTGCGGTTTTATGATAAAGTCTTGTAACAAAGCATTTTCTTTTTAACTTAGAGGAAAAGCTTGTTTGGGGAAAATATTGCATGAACCGGTCACTGGAAGCAACGAACCACCCGTCTTTACGATAACATATCACATCTTTACACGTGACATCAGTTTCACTGAAACTTATGAAGGTGTAATTGGCGTGATGAAGCGAGATATCCGTAGACAGTTCTTCGTGTCTCCAAGACACTACTTTTGTGTAGCTATGACGAATATTGTATTCTGACAGCGTTGCCTAGAGAAACATTAACCGTGCTGAACCCATTCCAAAACAAAGATCATCTCCAATCTGGAAAGCGAACCAACAGAAACAGAAACAGCCGTTGACTGTATTTACCGCAGCTTCTCTCTACGGAGTGCTCCTCAGTGGCACAGCGGTATGTCTCTTGATTTACAACGCAAGAAACCGGGTTTCGATACTTGTGGTGGGCAGAGCACAAATAGCTCATTGTGCAGCTTTCTGCTTAAGTTTTACAATATAAAGAAAAACAAAATACACGGAATATTAGGAGCAACTGTCATGTTTTTCTGACAATCCTGGACACGAATCCTAATTTTTTACAAACTCCGTAATTTCTTGCTGTATTATATATAGAAAGCTAGTAACAATGTTCAGCTACGTTATTACCTTTCCTTCTCATGTATAATCTTACTTGTGAAGTAAATACTTTTAACATTCTGTACTCTCAGTTATCGTACGTCAATATGGTGATCATTAGGGAACCAATACACAAGGCCCCGGCATGGCCAGGTGGGTTAAGGCGTTCGACTCGTAATCCGAGGGTCGCGGGTTCGAATCCCAATCGCATCAAGCATGCTCGCCCTTTCAGCCGTTGGGGCGTTATAATGTGACGGTCAATCCTACTATTCGTTGGTAAAAGAGTTGGCGGTGGGTGGTGACGACTAGCTGCCTTCCCTCCAGTCTTAGACTGCTAAATTAAGGACGGCTAGCGCAGATAGTCTTCGAGTAGCTTCGCGCGAAATTCAAACAAACAAAACAAATACGTATGAACTCCTTGTAATTTTATAAATCACAGGCCTTGTATTTCGTATATTCAAATTACAATTCTTGGAAAAAATTAAATGTACTGCTGTTATTTACGAACATTAAATTATGTAGCTCTTCTGGGGAGTTACCCCACTACCAATGTAGCTCCTCCGGTAGACAAGATATTCAACCGGCAGTTTCCCCACTGATAACGTATATCCTCTGGTAGTCACGTAGTTCACCAAGCAGTTTCCCCACTGATAACGTATATCCTCTGGTAGTCACGTAGTTCACCAAGCAGTTTCCCACTGATAACGTATATCCTCCGGTAGTCACGTAGTTCACCAAGCAGTTTCCCCACTGATAACGTATATCCTCTGGTAGTCACGTAGTTCACCAAGCAGTTTCCCCACTGATAACGTATATCCTCTGGTAGTCACGTAGTTCACCAAGCAGCTTCCCCACTGATAACGTATATCCTCTGGTAGTCACGTAGTTCACCAAGCAGTTTCCCCACTGATAACGTATATCCTCTGGTAGTCACGTAGTTCACCAAGCAGTTTCCCCACTGATAACGTATATCCTCCGGTAGTCACGTAGTTCACCAAGCAGTTTCCCCACTGATAACGTATATCCTCTGGTAGTCACGTAGTTCACCAAGCACTTTCCCCACTAGTCATGTAGTTCCTGACGGTAGTCACGTGGATCAACTCGCAGTTAATCATGTGGTTCATCCAGCAGTTCCCCACTACTCATGTAGCTCCGCTGGAGGTCACGTGTTTCGGCAGTCACGTAAGTCCTCCATCAGTCCCAACTAAGTGGTTTCGTTTACTTAGATGCTCAGAGTTCTCAAACTATTGGTCATCATACCTGGGTGGTCAGAAAGTGAGTTGAGAAGATCCAACATATCTCGATAATTAAGTTTACGTATATGGGTGAATGATAACACATTTTAACACTGTCAGCTCATGCTTTAGGTGGGTGAATACTAACACATTTTAACACTGTCAGCTCATGCTTTAGGTGAATGAATACTAACACATTTTAACACTGCCAGCTCATGCTTTAGGGGGGGTGAACACTAACACATTTTAACACTGTTAGCTCATGCTTTAGGTGGGTGAATACTAACACATTTTAATATTGCTAGCTCATGCTTTAGGTAGGTGAACACTAACACATTTTAACACTGTTAGCTCATGCTTTAGGTGGATGAATACTAACACATTTTAACACTGTTAGCTCATGCTTTAGGGGGTGAACACTAACACATTTTAACACTGTTAGCTCATGCTTTAGGTGGGTGAATACTAACACATTTTAACACTGCTAGCTCATGCTTTAGGTGGGCGAACACTAACACATTTAACACTGTTAGCTCATGCTTCAGGTGGGTGAACACTAACACATTTTAACACTGTTAGCTCATGCTTTAGGTGGGTGAATACTAACACATTTTAACACTGTCAGCTCATGCTTTAGGTGGGTGAATACTAACACATTTTAAAACTGTCAGCTCATGCTTTTGGTGGGTGAATACTAACACATTTTAACACTGTCAGCTCATGCTTTAGGTGGGTGAATACTAACACATTTTAACACTGTCAGCTCATGCTTTAGGTGAATGAATACTAACACATTTTAACACTGCCAGCTCATGCTTTAGGGGGGGTGAACACTAACACATTTTAACACTGTTAGCTCATGCTTTAGGTGGGTGAATACTAACACATTTTAATATTGCTAGCTCATGCTTTAGGTAGGTGAACACTAACACATTTTAACACTGTTAGCTCATGCTTTAGGTGGATGAATACTAACACATTTTAACACTGTTAGCTCATGCTTTAGGGGGTGAACACTAACACATTTTAACACTGTTAGCTCATGCTTTAGGTGGGTGAATACTAACACATTTTAACACTGCTAGCTCATGCTTTTGGTGGGTGAATACTAACACATTTTAACACTGTCAGCTCATGCTTTAGGTGAATGAATACTAACACATTTTAACACTGTCAGCTCATGCTTTAGGTGGGTGAATACTAACACATTTTAACACTGTCAGCTCATGCTTTAGGCGGGTGAATACTAACACATTTAACACTGCCAGCTCATGCTTTAGGTGAATGAATACTAACACATTTTAACACTGTCAGCTCATGCTTTAGGTGGGTGAACACTAACACATTTAACACTGTCAGCTCATGCTTTAGGTGGGTGAATACTAACACATTTAACACTGTCAGCTCATGCTTTAGGTGGGTGAACACTAACACATTTTAACACTGCCAGTTCATGCTTTAGGTGGGTGAACACTAACACATTTTAACACTGTTAGCTTATGCTTTAGGTGGGTGAATACCAACACATTTTAACACTGTCAGCTCATGCTTTATGTGGGTGAATACTAACACATTTTAACACTGTCAGTTCATGGTTTTGGTGGGTGAATACTAACACATTTTAACACTGTCAGCTCATGCTTTAGGAGGGTGAATACTGACACATTTTAACACTGTCAGCTCATGCTTTAGGAGGGTGAATACTAACACATTTTAACACTGTCAGCTCATGGTTTTGGTGGGTGAATACTAACACATTTTAACACTGTCAGCTCATGCTTTAGGAGGGTGAATACTGACACATTTTAACACTGTCAGCTCATGGTTTTGGTGGGTGAATACTAACACATTTTAACACTGTCAGCTCATGGTTTAGGAGGGTGAATACTGACACATTTTAACACTGTCAGCTCATGCTTTAGGAGGGTGAATACTGACACATTTTAACACTGCCAGCTCATGCTTTAGGTGGGTGAATACTAACACATTTTAACACTGTCAGCTCATGCTTTAGGTGGGTGAATACTGACACATTTTAACACCATGCTTTAGGTAAATATTTTGTTTCTCTGTATTTTTAGTATTCTACAAGTTCTATGAATGATTGTTTTTAAATACAGAATTATTTCAATTCTTATTATCTCAACACCAGTAAGTAAGTCATCTGTCTACTTTCTAGTGGCTTCTGATGAACACCGTCTGTTTACACCCTTTTGTTTTTATTGTTATACTTCACTGTATTAACAAAGCTTACATTTACACTCTGCCCTATCGTGACCTCGAACGTAAGATGAATCAAATAATATTATTAAATGAGAACACGAAGTACCTGAAGATTTAGGGCTGATGGTTCACCAAACTAATATTAAATGTCTTCTGTACTGACAAGTACAAATCTGACCCCATCGTTAAAAACAAATGAAATTAGGTGAAATACACGATGGTATTTCAATCTAATTATGGTAACCGGTTTAGAAGCCGGTATGGTAGCTGTTTCGAAACAGGTATATGGTAACTGGTTTGAAATCCCGTATGGTAGCTGTTTTGAAACCCGGTATATGGTAACTGGTTTGAAACCCGGTATATGGTAACTGGTTTAAAAGCCGGTATGGTAGCTGTTTTGAAACCCGGTATATGGTAACTGGTTTGAAAGCCGGTACGGTAACTGGTTTGAAAGCCGGTATGGTAGCTGTTTTGAAACCCGGTATATGGTAACTGGTTTGAAAGCCGGTACGGTAACTGGTTTGAAAGCTGGTATGGTAGCTGTTTTTAAACCCGGTATGGTAACTGGTTTGAAAATCCGTATAGTAGCTGTTTCGAAACAGGTATATGGTAACTGGTTTGAAATCCCGTATGGTAGCTGTTTTGAAACCCGGTATATGGTAACTGGTTTGAAAGCCGGTATGGTAGCTGTTTTTAAACCCGGTATGGTAACTGGTTTGACACCCGGTGTGGTAGCTGTTTTTAAACCCGGTATGGTAACTGGTTTGACACCCGGTGTGGTAGCTGTTTTTAAACCCGGTGTGGTAGCTGTTTTTAAACCCGGTATGGTAACTGGTTTGACACCCGGTGTGGTAGCTGTTTTTAAACCCGGTATGGTAACTGGTTTGACACCCGGTGTGGTAGCTGTTTTTAAATCCGGTGTGGTAGCTGTTTTTAAACCCGGTATGGTAACTGGTTTGAATCCCGGTATATGGTAACTGGTTTGAAAGCCGGTATGGTAGCTGTTTTTAAACCCGGTATGGTAACTGGTTTGACACCCGGTGTGGTAGCTGTTTTTAAACCCGGTATGGTAACTGGTTTGACACCCGGTGTGGTAGCTGTTTTTAAACCCGGTATGGTAACTGGTTTGACACCCGGTGTGGTAGCTGTTTTTAAACCCGGTATGGTAACTGGTTTGACACCCGGTGTGGTAGCTGTTTTTAAACCCGGTATGGTAACTGGTTTGACACCCGGTGTGGTAGCTGTTTTTAAATCCGGTGTGGTAGCTGTTTTTAAACCCGGTATGGTAACTGGTTTGAATCCCGGTATATGGTAACTGGTTTGAAACCCGGTATATGGTAACTGGTTTGACACCCGGTGTGGTAGCTGTTTTTAAACCCGGTATGGTAACTGGTTGAGCCATCTTGACAGTTAAAAGAGAGTCATCACTCCTAAATGATTAGGTACAATAGTAAAGTTACTTGAATACCCATTACAAAACGTGTTTGTCCTTTCAGCCGTGGGGATGGGTTATAATGTGACAGTCAATTCCATTTCTTCGATAATAAAAAGTAGCCCAAGAGTTAGCGATGGGTAGTGATGACTAGATGTCTTCCACGTAGTCTATCACTGCTAAATTAGGAACGGCTAGTGTACATAGCCCTCGAGTTGCTAAGAGCAAAATTCAAAACAGACCATAACTAAATATTCTCCGAGATGAAAACGCTTGGAACGGTATATTGAGTTGCGTGAAATGAACAATGATAGATTCTGTGTGCTATATTAGAGAAATTGTGCATGACCAATAAACATGTGAGCATTATTTTCTCATGTTTCTGAAATTCCATATCTATCCGAGTATGTTCAAATAGATGTCAGGCTTGCATTCAACTGTGTGTTGGTATTTGCGTGACAAAAATCGTCGTTTGAAATAAACTTCTGTCGGGTTTGGTCAGAGTTGCTAAAGACAATGCTCTCTTCCTAGGTTTACTATTTGGATTTATCTACGAAAAAAATCAACAGTGTTATGTTTCCTTTTGTATTTTGGTATTTAACACATTCAACGTAAACCGTTTCAAGTGTCTCTTTCACGATAGTTTTGAGAGGCTAACCACGAAAAACTGGGTTCACAGGTCAAGGTGGTTCTCAGAAAAATATATAGATATTTTGAGAACGAATAAAACAGTTTATTGACGATTACCTTTATATAAAAGCATTTTTATCTGACATTTACAATAAGAAGAAAAAACTGATAATCGTTGTACAAGTTTTACGTTTTCATATGTTTATCTAGAAACGATAATTTTCATTTCCTAATTAGAACGAACACAAGACTGTTACACTGAGGTAGCTATAATATACATTTTTACAAGTACAGCAATGTGTGACCAAGTGAGGCTTACAAAAATACAAGGATTAGAGTTAACTTTCATCAGAGAAGGAACAAAATAGACATTCTCATAACTTCTATAAGATGCTTTCTTAACATAGACGGGTACATTTATATAAGTTTGATAATAGCTACAAAATATGCTAATTGTAGTTCTACAGCAGCCCACGAGATGTCAGGCTATTCATAAGTTTTGGGAAATTATTTAAATCCACTGCGATTGGTACAAATAATACTTATTTAACGGCTTGTTTTTTTTTTTTTGAGGGACGTAATAGGTAGTCATTTTTCCTATGTTAAATTTCCTTAGGAATTAACTCAGTGGAGTTAAAAAAAGAGGTATAAATATGAAACGTCCCCTAAATGGCATAATATTATTGAAAACTTTCTCTTATAATTGCTTAAAAAACTTTGGAATAATTTCTCCTTAAAAAAAAAAGAAATTTCATACATATAACAAATTTCCTGAATGGTTTAGCTAACCCCTACTTCAGAACGTGCCCACGTGGCACACAATAATAATAACACTAAAAATACCACTAATTATTATTGTAAAAAAATGTCCATAATTACAGAAACTCTGTTTTGGCAAATATATAAAATTTTCAGTGTTTTCGATCAGAACAACAGGCGGTTAATTTTTCTACAAAAGTTTCACCAATAATTCCTTAAGATTACACTTTTAATAGTTATTGAAAGTTATAAAGGCACCCCTCGAATGAACATTCTTTTATCAATTAGAATTACAATGCAAGATTATTCACAGAACCTCTTCTGACGTAGCGTATGAGCGGTACAAAAACGAGCTTTGGGAATTTATGTTCTCCAATTTGAATATGTTGAAATTTAGGGTTTTTGTTTTGTTTGTTTGTTTGGAAATGTCGCACAAAGCTACTCGAGGGCTATCTGTGCTAGCCGTCCCTAATTTAGCAGTGTAAGACTAGAGGGAAGGCAGCTAGTCATCACCACCCACCGCCAACTCTTGGGCTACTCTTTTACCAACGAATAGTGGGATTGACCGTCACATTATACACCCCCACGGCTGGGAGGGCGAGCATGTTTAGCGCGACGCGGGCGCGAACCCGCGACCCTCGGATTACGAGTCGCACGCCTTACGCGCTAGGCTATGCCGGGCCCCGATTTAGGGTTTAAGTAAAGTTTAAGTACATTTTGGACTAATAACACTTAGTATTCTCAAGAGTTAGTGTAGCTGTAATATCTATAAAACACAAAATTTTCATAATTTCGTTTCGTTTCAAAAATAAACAAAGTCAGTAGCTATGCCTATACTTACAAAACATTTATTCAGAAAATTAAGAAATTACGACACTCGTTACCTCTTGTACTCGCATTAGGTTAACGTACTAGGCCTAACACACGCTGCAATTCTTCAAATCTTCTATACTAGGACTGATTTAAAATATAAAACGAAAAGAAACGTTTCAGAATTTTAATAAAGGTAGACAGTTGGGAAAAAAATACACGAAACGTTTAAACACGAACAAAGATATGAACTCAAGCTAACTGTAAAACTTTAGGTTGTTGTAATTTGAAAAATGTGTTGAAAGTCGTTTTTAAAATATTCTTTCAATTTAACACTCGTACGAAAAGTGGGGCCTAATAGGCCCCAGAGCAACTTGAAAGGTTATTAATATCAGGCTAATAAATTTGTATTTAAATGAAATTGCCATTTCATTTGATTTCATTTCATTAAATATCATTTAAATACAAAATTATTAGCCTAATATTAATAACCTTTCAAGTTGCTCTAGGGCCTATTAGGCCCCACTTTTTCGTAGGAGTGTTAACCGTTCGAACTTTCAAAATGATGTTCAGAGTTTCCATGGTGAAACCCAAAGGTATGACATACTTTTAACTCCAGAATGCAAAACTTATAGACTTTACACACAAATAGAATTACTGTTAATAAAAATACAAATGTCGGTTTTTTTTGGTGAACATAAATTTAAAATAATCTCGAAGAGTCTACTCTGAAAAAATGGTATTAGCGAGAACAATTAGTAAACAAAAACACGTTAGATTTCATGGCAAAATAATTACGAGTTGTGCCGTCTCTGAAATAACCTGATAATGTCCTTGACTTGTCTTCTTTAAGTCTGATGTCACCAGCAAACAAGTGATGGACGGTCTCATCAGTAGAATTCAGTGGACGAGCGAAAAATATACAAAATGAGGTAGCTGTCTTGTTGACCAGTAAAACAAATAATTTTTCATGTCATATTTTATCAAAAAATTAGAACCGGCAATAACGCAGCGATGTTCCAACTGGCAAATTATACGTCCTCAATTTGCATGACTTGTAACAGGTTGGAATCAATGTTAACCCATCATGCGTTACTTGACGTCTGGTGATTTTCAGACAGAATTTACATAGGGGGTAGTGTGATATATGTAAAGTTCGACGTAAATATAGCTTTAATTAAAGTAGGAGATTCTGAGAAGTGGTTGTTTGGCGTTTTAGGCGCAAAGCAACTGGGCTATCTGCGCCAATTGAAGAGGGAATTTGAACTTATTTTAAGACAATGGAGGTTAACAAACTGATTGAAATCGAGGAATATAATATAAGTGAAATTTACAGCTGAAGTGGCAATTTGAACTTATTTTAAAACAGTGGAGGGTGACATCTGATGGAAACTAAAGAATAAAATACAAGCGAAGCTAGCGTAAAGACAAGCAGCTAATTAGCCAATTTTTAATTTCATATTTTCATTCTTTATCTCCATCTTTCAAGTTATTTTTAGTATCAATTTTTGATTAAAAACTCAATTCAGTTTGAAGAAATCATAAATCTAATGAATTTCTTTTGGGGTGGAGGGTAGGCGATGGGGGTACTGCCCTTTGTATTTGAAATTGAAGCCTGATTCCTCTTTTTCCAACGTCTTGTTTAATAGTATAAATAGTTTAACAGTCTAAGTTAAAGTTTAAGTTGTTGACCCTACTGATATATCAGTCTTTCTAAGCTTAAGAGAGTACAGATAAAGTTGAAAGCTGGTATGGAATAGGTTTAATTACACGTGAACAGAACTAAATGTATTGAACTTGAATTTACCTTAACATTAAGAAAAATGCAATAAACAAGATGAACAAAACTAAAACCTCTCGTATACGTATGAACAACACAACGTTTTTTCACCGTTGAAGTGTATAATTTTTAACGGAAATTCGTAAGTTAAGCCTAAATGATACTTAGGATGAAATTTGAAGCTATATTTCATACTGAGATTCTTAACAGAACACATAACTTCTATCTACATCAATAAACAAACAATTTGTATTAGAAGATGTAGAAAACTGGCACGAACGTTTACTTTTTCTTTAGAGTACATCCAGATAGTAAATTCTAGTGTTTTGTTTTAGTAATACAAAAATAGGTGTAGTAGGAAAGTCGTTATTTATAGTTAAACTGCTGAAGAGAGGTCAAATCCATATTCGTCTGTTCTCTTGACACATGAACTTTTCCACTCATGTTCTAAGGAATGAGATAATGTCCGGCGGTCAGTACGATCTGAAAATATGGAATAGAGGTTATGACGTTGTTTAGGGCAGTTCTTGACGGAATTTTTCAGGATACCGTGCAGTTCGAGATCGCTTTTACAAGCCGTATTGTTTAACCCTAACATTGGATTTGGCTCTTTCACATTCAAGCTACTAGGGCGCGCTGGAAGCGGTGGCGGCACTTCGTGTTCAACAGATGGAGATTCGGTGACGCAATCATACATTATCTCCTCATAAACGTGATAATCTGACGCATTACTGTACATTTCACTATTAGTTTCTCCCGAACTACTTAACAACGCGGAGGAAAGCAACTTAGACTTGCTCACTCCTCTATCCTTTTCTGTTAACGAGGTAGTCACGGGTGCTCCGACTGGTTCACTAAAAGTATCAATGCTCCTTTGTGCATCAATCGTCTGCTTCTGCAAGTCTTCAATCACTTCAACCATACATTTTGCAACTTCTGTGAAACGGATGTCAGAAGAAGACCCTGTTGACTTTTCTTCTTTAGCGAAACACTTCTGTGATGAACCACATGCTTTCTCCTTGCATCTACCTGCTGTGACATCACGATGAGATTCGGTATTGGAATCACAGATTAGACTCTCTGAAGACGACTGCAAACTTTTATTCACCAGTGCATCGGGTTTGTTGTCTTAAAACATGGAAGGAAAAAAGAAAAACAAGAAGCGATTTGATGAGAATTATTAAAAAAACTACAAACCTAAAATCATTAATCGAGATAGATACAAACATGGTTAACAAATCGTTAGCTTTAGATGTCTAAGAGAAACAATAAAATAATCATTTATTGCAAAGTTTGTCAGGTTACGGTGTTAAAAAAACAAAATAACGTGGAACAAAATACCAACATGGTGAAAAAGAGCATCAGGTTTGGAGTTTATAAATACGAAAAATACAGAAAGTAGTTACTTAGTGAGTAGTATGTTAGGTTTAAAGTTCAGATACAACAACAGTTATTACACGCGGGCTAGAAATACAGTATTCACTTGTTGAAAAATAAGAGATTTGGAGTATAATTGTATGAGAAGAGGAAAAAAGTAGTTCTTTCTTGGTGACAAGACGAATAAATTCCAGTGTTGGAGACAAGGGAAAAATTACTGATTTCTAACTCTTTGTATGAAAATATCAAACGTACTAATGAATTTCTAATTTATGGAACAGATATCTATAATATTTCCAATTATGTCACCCCCTAGTGGCCCAGCATAGCACTAGTTAAGGCACTCAACTCATAATCTGAGGGTCACGGGTTCGAATCCCCATCACACCATACATACTGGCTCTTTCAGGTGTGGGGGCGTTATAATGTGACGCTCAATCACATTATAAAATCACATTATGACGTTGGTAAAAGCGTAACCCAAGAGTTGGCGGTGAATACTAGCTGCCTTCCCTATAGTCTTACACTGCTAAATTAGGGGCGGCTAGCACAGACCTCGTGTAGCTTTGCGCGAAATTCAAACCAAACCAAACCAAACCAATGTCCTCCTTCCTACTCCCATGGGTTTATAAGGGTAAAATTCGGGATTCAGTTGCTGTGGTGAGCACAACGCAGATAGATCAACTTGTAGCATTTTGCTTGAAAACAACAAATAAATTTCTTACGTTAATAATTGCCGGCTGTTAAGGTAAAAACTAACAATATATAAGAAAATCGTAAAAACTACGGATATTATTTTAAGAGTTTTTAATCATTGGGGCATTCTTTTGGATTATTTGTTTAAAAATAACAATGTGAGGTTCATTTATGACAGCAAAAACGTTTTACTGCTTCTCTTCGATAGGCCTAACTTTACAAATAAAGAACGTCCAAACAAAACATTTCATTTCTTTGTTTTTTCATGAATTGTATGTTTGTTTTATTGAGAAGCACAGAGCTACACAACAGAAGAAGAGATAACTGCGTTGTAGCCACCGCAGATATCGAAACCCAATAATAAGATATTAAGCTCTCAGACTTACCACTGAGCCACTGAGGGTGTTGAAAAGGTAAATTTAAGATTCATAACATTCAAGTAACGAACTTACGAACAAACACGTTAATTCAATAATCCGACGTAACAGACTCAACATTTCATTTATTATATAATTAAACTAATCTGGCTTAATCCATTTTTTATCCATAGGTTGAGTACCTTATATTAAAACCATTTTAAAGCCTAATGTAGTTAGAGTTCATGTGTAGATTCAATCGTGCTCTCTTTGACAACCAGACACCTTCACAATAACCATGCTGCATAGTTTAAATGATAAAAGTCGTCGTCGTAAAACTGTCATGCCCAAAGTGCATCACTCTTCTTTATTGCTCTCTATAATCCATCTAGTTTTTATGGTTTCCCAGCACCTGCTTAAATACTTCTGTAACGCAGAGAATACATTCTCTGTGTTCTTCGTATAGAACAGCAAGAATAAACATTTTTTTTCTTCAGCTACTTCAAGTATGTGACGGTTGAATCGAAGCTTCATATTTGTGAACCCTTATGCTGTTGGCCTCGTTTCCAGATCAATATCCTTCTTTATGTTGTACATTGTTGCTTGGGGCACGTAGATGACTTTTGTTGCTGACCAAATGCATTGCTAGGCACTTACAATATTCGAAGCTCGGGCAGGTCTCTTTGTGGATGGTGCTGGTGCACCAAACTGATCTATATTCCTTTGTTTTTGAATTACATAATGTACAGGGGATATTCCCGTCTTATAAATTCTAAACTTCTAGCCTGAAAAGATCTTCATGATCTGAATGTACAAATATCTTATGTGAAAAAGGGTTGTTATATACCTTTCTCAAAAAGAGGTAAGTGTTCAGTGTTATAATATTTTACACGAAACGCCAAGTAGCTATTATACATCTATTTCTACGGCGACTTCACATCGCCTGCGGCTCTTATAATAACTTGCTGACCTGCGTGTTTTAAAATCACTTTAATATAATATACTAAATACTGGTACTTCAGTAGTCCACTTGTTCAGGCCGTATGCAGAAGGTTTGAAGGGGGTTCTCATTTGTGAGATCAAAAACCAACATATGTGTGAGTAATACGATTAGAGTGTAAACCCTGCTAGTGCTACGGGAGCTGTGGGCATGTCCTCCAGAAAATTAAAAAAAAAGGTGCTACAAGACTGAATCTAAAGGTAATTTTACATGAAATATAGTTTAAACAATTGCATAGTTGTTCTTGTAAAATCCAAAAATATCCAATGGAAAGTCAACAAACCATAGTTCTGTTGTAAAACTGCATAGGAAGCTAGACTTAAATTAGCACAAATGTGTATGTTTTATTATATTAAAGCATTGTACTACATGATATGCAGTCATTAATTTTAAATTATATTACTAATTTAAACAACCTTGTATAATAACAGTATATTAGCTATTTCAATTTCAATGGCTATGATAGCTATTGTCTATCATACACGTACTTGTATGCAGTACTGAAGTAACATGTCAGCGTGGTACATCCTTCTGGGGGTGTGTTGTCATAGATAACGTACACATAGTTTCAATGTTGATAGCAGTATCGTACTGTTTATTTATTAAAACCAGAACAAGTAGTTTTTATTCCGTTTGTTTACATCTAATGTAATTATTTAACCAGCGGAGAGCAGATATTAAACGTTTACTCGGATACGAACTTAGTAGTTGTGGGGCAAACAGTTTCGGTAAGATTTAGATATTCGATAAACTGAAGCACGCTTTTAGGCCATGCGACATTATCTGCATCCTGTTATGGAGATATATAGAAAGTCACCTGGTCTTCCATCAATGAAGTTCTTCATCAAAAAATATCAAGATTTGGCAACTCTTCTCTATAAAAACAGTTGTCTGATATCAAAGATAGAAAATTTTTATGTGAGTTTTGATTGCATAAGTTTCTGAACCGATGCTGCTGACTTTACATGTGCATCAAATCTGGAGGAAAGATTACAGTTGGGTTACAAGTACGCGTCGAAAGGTTATTATTGAGATCTAGACTGCGATAAAAGTATAGTGCGATTTTTAAAGTGCAATTATCACAGACTGTACTGTAATAACAAAGCAGGAAAGAATAATTCGTTTTGTCAGCTGTGTTCTAAAGTAATTGAACACACTTGTGTTGACAAAAAAGAGACAATTATTTAAAGCTCTGGATATAGTTGTGATAACCAACACTGTAACAAAGCTTGAATCGTCTTACATATTTTAAAACAAATGTATTATGTCGCTGTTTGTTTATTGTTGAAATTTATCGCCAACACATTACAGACACCTACTATAAATACTCCAGCCTACAAAATCTCTAAGTAGCAATACAACTTCGCATTCCAATTACAAAGTTCTAACAAAAGCTATTTCATGCGACTATTTCAAGCCAAAAAATGCTAATGTTTCGTCATAGAAACACAGACTATGTGGAAAACATTAGAATACTATGGCAACTGCGATATAACTATATAAGCATAATGGTTTACATCACAAACATAGGGGATTCGGCCGACTCCCTCAAATCTCCCTGGTCATTGGTAAAAGAGTAGCCCAAGAGTTGGCGGTGGGTGGTGATGACTAGCTGCTTTCCTTCTAGTCTTACACTGCTAAATTAGGGACGGCTAGCGAAGATAGCCCTCGTGTAGCTTTGCGCGAAATTCAAAACAAAACAAACAAACAAACAAACTCAAACCCCTCTTCCACGTACGTGTGTGTAGCTTGTTGTCGAAACAAAAGATCGTGTTAAATGGTTAATTATATATTAACAAAACCTATCTTGCTTACAATCTAAAATAATTTGCACTAACTACCCCTCGTTTCTAGTTCCAAAGTAAAAATATCCATATGCTCTGAGTACCATACACTACCATGATGAGTCATGGTATTGGGTGAAAGTCCTCTTCGGCATTGTATACGGCAGATATAATGTAGTTGACATATTAATATGTACTCTTCTTTGCTTTCACTCGTAAGTTTTAAAAAATTGTCTTCAAGGTTGGGATCGCGTAATATTACCATAAAATAAATTACGGGTTTGATTTGATTTTTTTATAGATCAGTTTTAAAACAGTATAAAAATGACATGATATAGAACTTACCCATGCTGGCTCAGCCAAGATTTCGAAAGAAAACCAGAGGAGACAAACTATAATTATCTACCTGTAACTTGTCTGTGCGACTTGTTTCACCACGCATGCCTGAACAAGCGTACAGGCAAATGTCAGAAAAGGTGGCATTATGGAAAATATTTAAGATACGGATACGAATAAAAATCTTAATGTATGACAACAATTTACATACAGAATGAATTAGCATCAGAAAAGAGTGCAGTTCTGAAATAGCAAACTTTCGTTATTTATTTTTAATCGGTTGTTTTTGTGACACATTGGATTAGTGGGTAATTTCAGTAATTTCTCGTATTTTCTCAAAATGTCCTCAGTAAGTCCATGCATTAATAAAGCTAGAATCTGAGGTTCGATTTCTCGTGGTGCAGACAGCAGATAACCTAACGTGATTTTTGCTCTAAAAGGACAACAGCACTTACTTAAAATGTACTTTATATTAAAAGGAACTATGGACAACTTTAAGAATGTTCAAATAAAACGCTATGTAGAATTAGCAAAGGAATTTAAAACCTACGATTATGGCCCACTGTTTGTTTGTTTGTTAATTTAGCGCAAAGCTACACGAGAGCTATCTGCGTTAGCTGTCCTTAATTTTGCAGTGTAAGACTAGAGTGAAGGCAGCTAGTCATCACCACCCGCCGCCAACTCTTGGGCTACTCTTTTACCATCGAATAGTGGGATTGATCGCCACATTACAACGCTTCCATGGCTGAAAGAGCGCATGTTTGGGGGATCCGAACCCGCGACTCTCAGATTATGAGTCGAGGCGGTTCACTGAATCTTTAAGTTTGTTACAACACGAGTTTTATTTTATCACACGTATCTTTGAACGTCCTATAAATATGTTTATCTTGTCTTGTACTGATTCCAGTATTTCTATATCCGGGGTTTTCGAAAATAGAAATGGACAATTTCCAGAACAGAGAAGCTCATGTTGACACACGGATCACATCTCTGGTTTACGGCGTTCTTTGCAAACCTCAACCGAATATTCTTTTGGTTCCGAATCACAATCGTGTAATTATTTACCACAGTTACATCATACGTTGCGTACGAATTTAAATATATTTTTCTTCTTTCTCAAATAAGCCGTCATATGGGTTCAGGTTTGAAGAAACCAGTGGGTTGTGGGTGGTCTGAACAGTGGGAGAGATGTTTGTACTTTGTAATAGAATATTGATAGCGTTCGACGTGATGCAGAGTTGGTTCCTTATAATTTATGGCGCACACATCTGACGTCATAAGGATATTAGACTATGTTCACTACGAAAATGAGATGTACTGTCTTGAAACGAGTGAGTCATTTAGAATTCAGCACAATATTACATAATGAGCTACCTGTGCTCCACCCATCACGGGTATCGAAACCAGGTTTCTAGCGGTCTGAGTCGGCAGACATACCACTGTGTCACTAAGGGGTTGTCTTGGAATTATTTCTAAAAACAAAATAACAACAAACAAACGAACAAAAAAGACTCGTTTTGTAATTAAGCGCAAAACTACACAATGGATTATCTTTGCTTTGCCAACCACGGATTTCGAAACTCGGTTTTTAGCGGTGTAAGTTGACAGACATACTGCTGTGTCACTGGGGGACTGTTCTGAAATTATCTCTAAAAAACAACAACAACAAATAAAAATACTTGTTTGTAATTAAGCACAAAGTACACAATGGGTTATCTTTCCTCTGTCCACCACCGGTATCGAAACCCGGTTTCTAGCGGTTAGAGTCCGCAAATACTTTGCTGTGGCTCAGAAACAACAACAAACAAACACAACGAAACCACTATTTTTGAGATTAGTTGTAGATGTAGAAGCTATTTCTGAGTCATCCAGAGTTTTTATAACGTTCTCTTAGTGGGTCAACGGTACGTTTATGGATTTCCAAGCCTAAAGTCCAGGGTTTGATTCCCGCCGTAAAAAGAGTGCAGATAGCCTATTATTTAGTTTTGCGCTAAAACAAATAAACACCCAACGAATGCTTTTACGAGCGTTTATTATTATTTTAAAACGGAGATAAGCTGTTTGCTTCTTTCGGACTGGTGTAAAATGTCATGACGTCAATCTGTTCTGATTACCACGTGACCGAATGTCTTAAAAATTTGATAGGGAGTCCAGCATGCATGAAATTTACTCAACACATTAAATGCACCAGATCCCAATTATGTTTTCCCTAGAGCTACTTAATTATAATAACCAGAAAGCGACGGGCAGGGAAGAGTGGAAGGGGGTGAGGATGGGGATTGGTGACATGGGTGAGGGAAGAGTGGAGGGGTGGGGGGGGATTGGTGACATGGGTGAGGGAAGAGTGGAGGGGTGGGGTGGAGATTGGTGACATGGGTGAGGGAAGAGTGGAGAGGTGAAGGTGGGGATTGGTGACATGGGTAAGGGAAGAGTGTAGGGGGTGGGGTGGGAATTGGTGACATGGGTGAACTGCTTTAATTAAACCAAGAGAAATGACACTTCGGAGAGAAACCTAATCTGACGATAAATTATTGAACACAAAAATCTTTGTTCTAAATTGTTCTCATGGCACATTTAATATAGAAGTCTCGCGGACAAAAATCAAGGGTTCGAGGGCTAGTCATGACCCACGGACAGCTTATTGTAAAGTGAGGCTTGATTACGAGAAACCCACTTGAAATAAAAATATATCTCAGAACAGCTGGGTATGGGTATTAACAATTTTACTAATACAGCAGAAAACAACGTTTTGACCTTCCTAGGTTATCTTCATGTTAACGTAACTTAAGAAGATGCTAAGGTGACCTAGGAATGTCGAAAGGTTATTTACTACTTTATTAATGAAAGTGTTAATACCCATAACAGCCGTTCTGAGATACATTGGAAACAAAGGTGTTAAATTAATTATTTATGTTTTCTGAGGGGCAATGCTATGCAACGGCCTATCAACGCTTTGTCCTCTGTAGGTATAGAACCCAAATTTTAAGCTTTATAAGCCCTCAAGCTGAGCTTCTGAAGGATTAGGGAAATGAAAAAAATCCTGTCTGGAGCATGCTGCAAGACTTTTGTATTTGTTTGGCAAACACATACACATGACGTTAATTATACGTGAAATGCACAATAAATATAACAACACCAACACCACCATCGTTAACAGTTGCTTATGACATTCGTTATACAACAACAGTATATCGCCCTGCAGGGCCCGGCAGGGCCAGGTGGGTTAAGGCGTTCGACTCGTAATCTGAGGGTCGCGCGTTCTAATCCCGGTGGCACCAAACATGCTCGCCCTTTCAGCCGTGGGGGCGTTATAATGTTTCGGTCAATCCCACTATTCGTCGCTAAAAGAGTAGCCCAAGAGTTGGCGGTGGATGGTGATGACTAGCTGCCTTCCCTCTAGTCTTACACTGCTAAATTAGGGATGGCTAGTACAGATAGCCTTCGAGTAGCTTTGTGCGAAATTCCAAAACAAACAATCGCGCTGCATTATAGAACGGACAGTCAAAGGTATTTATTGATGCATAACCTTTGTAAGAAACCGCGTAAATATTTATCTTACCTCACTATAGAGTTGTTCTTCTTGTTGTTATGGGGTATTAAGCACAAAGCTACAAAAAGGCTATCTATGCTCTGCCCACCACGGGTATGAGAACCTAGGGCTTTCACTGCAGAGAATTGAAGTTTAGATTAGTTCCAATGACTGCATAAAATAATTTGAATAATATTTCTAAAGTAGAAAAGTTTTCTCTATGATCGTGAGTTTAGTCAGTTTCATTGAAGATCAGCCATATTAAACGCCATACAAGGTCTGATTTTATATACATAGGTAGATTGGCTAAAAAAAACAAACAGCGAACGAATGAAAATCATTGCATTCATATATAAAAGAAATGTTCATTAAACTGAAGGTTTTAAGATAATTACAGTTTATACGATATTTTAGTCTGCTGAAGGTGTTTCAGTGTTACAAAAACAGAACTGACTGTTGCCATGATGACTTAAATGACCTTCACAAATCTTTCGTTTTTGTCTGGGAAGTCCCTGCCGCTAGGGGGCTTATTCAAATTACATAGGCACTCACCTTTCGATATTTTGCTGTGGGTCTTGTTTGTAGTGTTTCCGTATTTGTACTTGTCCTCAATCATGGCGACGTAACTGCATGGAAAGTCATCGATGCTTTCCAAGTCATAATATTCGGCTTTTCCATAGAGTAGGGCATCTATTTCTTCTTCTAAAGTGTATGGGGACGTCGCGTGAGTGTCCTGACATTGAATTAATTTGGATCTTAAGTTGGAACACAACGTATCTTTAAGAATGGATCTAGAATGCTTTTTCTTGCGCTGAGGAATATTGGTATCAAAGGCTTTGTCTGAAAGAGATACAACGTGCACATCTGAATTAAATCTCACCGTTTTATGGTAGGCAGATGAACCTGAGGACGCGGATGAAGATGAAACCGAAGAAGAACTGGATGGTTTAGAGGTATCTGTACCCGAGTAGTATTTGCCACACGAAAGTTCATTGATGGATATCAAATCTTCATGAGATGGATACGTATAGCCTTGATTACAAAACCTATCGTGAGCTGATTCCAGAACCCTAGTTTTTGGATCTCTTTCTCGTAGTGGACGAGTTCTGATATTCTGTAAAAAATCATCTTTACAGAGTTTCTCAGAAAATAAACAAGAACAGTGAGGAATGGCACAGAGCTTTTGAGAACGAGACTTGCAGAAACAAGATTTTCGGGAACCTTCCGGATAATTTGAGATGAAGACAGGTCTTTCAAGAGGTGCAGGAAAGTCGTTAGTTGGTGTCTGCTGACAGGAAGCAGAGGTGTCTTCAACAGTGGAAGAGTGGGAAGCAGATATTTCGCAGTTTTTAATGGCACTCAATAAGGATTGCCTTAAATACATTAAATGGTCAAGGTTCACATCGTAAAATCCAGAATCGTGTCTTCGAGAATTAACCTGATGACAACTATTAGCTCGGGGACACTGCTTTCCCATTACCTTTGTACCCATTAATATTTTTGGTTTAGCTCCTTCGTTACCTTTGTTAGGCAAAGACCTATTGGTGCCTTCTGGGTGACAAATGCGGCTTGACTTTCCCGTTTCGTTACCATAGATGGAGTTCTCTGGTACCTCTGGTGTCGGACAATGACTCTTGTAGCCGCTATCAATTGAATTCGAACCAGCGTATCCAACTATCGAATCTTTGTCTCCATCACACACTGAAGAATCCGTTTGTGGTTTTGATGAAGGTGGATCTGTTTGTCTCCCCACCAATCGACGCTGTTGGTAAACGCTGGAAAGATCGTAGTAATCGTCAGAGTCACATGCGTCATAGGTCAGAGCATTAATTGTTTCCAACAGTGGATTAGTAGAGATTTCCGATTGGCTTGAACATTGATGACAAGAGGGAAGCTGACCACAAGGGAAACGATGCGTTCCGTTCATTGTTCTACATTTAACTAAATTAGGTGAATAATTACAGACTGGTGATTTGGTAGGTAGGTGGTCCCGCCTCAAACTCGCATGTGAATCAAGCAATGAAAATGTTTGAGCGAACCTCAAGAGGTTGTTTGGGTGTGGTATGGAATCCACTTGGAACGATTCAGAGAGGTTCTTCACTTCCGATGTAAAGGGATCACTTTCACAATAAATATTCCTGTTTTCTGGCTCTAAGTGAGAAGCCACAACATCTTCAAAGGTGCTGTACATGTAATACATTTGACGTGTAAAATCATCGCCTTGAAGACTCAGTTCTGCCTGCAAATGAAAATTAACATACGGATTTATATCCGAATTTTATCTTACTTCAACAACACTAATAAAAGCCAAAATGTCGCGTGGTGCTTTACACTTGATTTAGTAAGACAGTGTCCTCATCAAAACACTGTGAATATTTTTAATTTAGTAAGACAGTGTCCTCATCAAAACACTGTGAATATTTTTAATTTAGTGAGACAGTGTCCTCATCAAAACACTGTGAATATTTTTAATTTAGTAAGACAGTGTCCTAATCAAAACACTGTGAATATTTTTAATTTAGTAAGACAGTGTCCTCATCAAAACACTGTGAATATTTTAATTTAGTGAGACAGTGTCCTCATCAAAACACTGAATATTTTAATTTAGTAAGACAGTGTTCTCATCAAAACACTGTGAATATTTTTAATTTAGTAAGACAGTGTCCTCATCAAAACACTGTGAATATTTTTAATTTAGTAAGACAGTGTCCTCATCAAAACACTGTGAATATTTTTAATTTAGTGAGACAGTGTCCTCATCAAAACACTGTGAATATTTTTAATTTAGTAAGACAGTGTCCTCATCAAAACACTGTGAATATTTTTAATTTAGTAAGACAGTGTCCTCATCAAAACACTGTGAATATTTTTAATTTAGTGAGACAGTGTCCTCATCAAAACACTGAATATTTTTAATTTAGTAAGACAGTGTTCTCATCAAAACACTGTGAATATTTTTAATTTAGTAAGACAGTGTCCTCATCAAAACACTGTGAATATTTTTAATTTAGTAAGACAGTGTCCTCATCAAAACACTGTGAATATTTTTAATTTAGTGAGACAGTGTCCTCATCAAAACACTGTGAATATTTTTAATTTAGTGAGACAGTGTCCTCATCAAAACACTGTGAATATTTTTAATTTAGTGAGACAGTGTCCTCATCAAAACACTGTGAATATTTTTAATTTAGTGAGACAGTGTCCTCATCAAAACACTGTGAATATTTTTAATTTAGTGAGACAGTGTCCTCATCAAAACACTGAATATTTTTAATTTAGTAAGACAGTGTTCTCATCAAAACACTGTGAATATTTTTAATTTAGTAAAACAGTGTCCTCATCAAAACACTGTGAATATTTTTAATTTAGTGAGACAGTGTCCTCATCAAAACACTAAATATTTTTAATTTAGTAAGACAGTGTCCTCATCAAAACACTGTGAATATTTTTAATTTAGTAAGACAGTGTCCTCATCAAAACACTGTGAATATTTTTAATTTAGTAAAACAGTGTCCTCATCAAAACACTGTGAATATTTTTAATTTAGTAAGACAGTGTCCTCATCAAAACACTGTGAATATTTTTCAGCTAAAAAAATAATAAAACATTGATATAACACACCGTCCCACAAATATTCGGCATTGTTATGTACAGGCACGTGTGTGTATATATAAATATATTTACAAACACACATCTTTATACAAAACACACAAACAAACTAAACTGAATGCGAAGTTAGGGTTTATCTCATTTAGTAGTATTTTAAAAGTATGCATTAGCGGAAATAGCGAATCTTCAAATATAAAAAAAAAATTAAAATCCATAGAGCATTAGTTTCACACATACCTATTGCCATTAGACGAAACTAGTGCTGTTTCACAACAATTAGTTGTCGTTGGACGAAGCTAAAATAGTTTCACACCTATCAGTTGTTATAGGACGAAGCTAAAATAGTTTCACACTTATCAGTTGTTATTGGACGAAGCTAAAACAGTTTCACACCTATCAATTGTTATTGGACGAAGCTAAAATAGTTTCACACGTATTAGTTGTTATTGGACGATGCTAAACTTAAAAGATCATTTGAAGCATTTAAATTTCTCTATATAAATACATATCTGTTGTACCTATCAAACGGAAACGTTTTTTAAAGTAACACTGAATTCATAAAACATTTTTAACTTGGGTTATCTTGGAATGGGCTTATCACACTAGTAGTTTATCTTAATTTACACTAACATTGGACAAAATAGCTTATCGAGCTTTTGTTGGTTTGTTTGTTTAGAGTTAAGCACAAAGCTACACAATGGTCTATCTGTGTTCTAACCATCGTGCGTATCGAAACCCGGTTTCTAGCGTTGTAAGTCCACAGAAATACCGCTGTGCCACTGGGGCGTTTAGCAAGTTACGTAGAACGTAACAGCGAATGACCACAAGGAATTATTGAAACACTTATATAAACTTCTGATAAACACAAGTAGTCACTCCAAAATACTAGTACTGGCATAGTTTCCCTACAAACAGCCTCCCGGTGACTCAGGATGAATTTGAGGCTTTATAACACTAACATTTGGGATTCGATTACTGTAGTTTGTTATTGTACAAATTTATCCTTAGAAACAAACTATGTAAATAACTTCGTGAAAGATATTTCCAAATTATGCTCTTGAATATATTCTTCGAAAGAATCCTAAAAAGGGTGTGTCACGTGTTATAATTTATCTTAATTTGGTTTGGTTTGTTTCAAATTTCGCGCAAAACTACTCTAGGGCAATCTGCGTTAGCCGTTCCTATTTTAGCAGTGTAAGACTAGAGGAAAGGCAGTTGCTCATCTCCACCCACGCCAACTCTTGGGCGACTCTTTTACTAACGGATAGTGGGATTGACCGTAACATTATAACGTCCCCACGGCGGAAAGGAAAGCATGTTTGGTGTGACGGGGATTCGAACTCGGAAACTTCAGATTACGAGTCGAGCGCCTTAAACACCTGACCAATATGATTTATCTCGGACGAGTATCAGCGTTATTGTGTTACACACGTTACGTGTTACTAGTTTAAACAGATGGAAATTTGAATTTGAATTTAGTGATTAATTAAATGTTAATATGTATTAAATTTATGTTATTTACCAACAAGATTGATACACACATTTTCCTTTTTCAACACAGATTTATTTTAATATGCAAACAAGTCCCCCGTTGGTACAGCGGTAAGTCTACAGATTTAAAACGCTAAAATCAAGGATTCGATTCCCCTCGGTAGACTCAGCAGATAGCCCGATGTGGCTTTGCTGTAAGAAAAACACGTATACAAACAAAATACAATTTATAATAACTATTATTACTAATAATTATTACAAATGATGTTTTATATGCAAGGGTTCTATAAACTTACAAATAATACTAAATTTTGTATCGGGTCTAGAACTGAAAATGTTTTTTCAACGATCCAGGTCCACGACGAGCAAATTAATTTTGAGTTAATTTTGTTACATGTAATCTGAGCTAACGATGTCTTTTCTTGGATAGCCTCAATCCGGGTACAAGCTGACTCCTTCCAGCGAAGATAATTAATGTCCTCGTAGAAATAATAACGTCCGAAGTAAGCAACTTAAGTTGAACGGTTTGCAATGTACGAAATCTATAGACGTTCCTGGTCTAATTCTGTAGTTTTAGGATTAATATGCGTTAATCACAATTATAGCTTATTAGGCCTATAGCACACAGATTGTAGCTGTCAATACTAATAACAATATATTGTCCTGGCGCATTGCTTTTATACATATCTCGCGACTTTCTCGAAAGTTCACTTGGTAACAGTACTGTCAATCATTATTATCACAAAAACACTCAGTACATTGTTGTGTCTTACTTTCAAGAACCTTCTACAAATTCTGAGAACAAGCTGGACTCGCGCCAATATACTGCCAACAATATACGCCACAGGCAAAAAAGAAAACTACTCTAAAACAAACGTAGGCACTAAAATAAAAGCAAAACAGGAAATCCGTTACAGGTGAAGTCACGAAACAAAAATATATTTGCCCCAACACTAACAAAATTCACTACACGTGTTCTAGTAGGTCGAGTGTGGACAAGTGGATTGAGTGCAGAGTTAAAGAGTCCGAAAGTGTATGATTCGCACTGCATTGTCGTTGAGTATGCTCTGCACTTTCAGGTGTATGTGCGTTATAAAAATAAAAGTACGCCCTTTAGTTAATCCAAAGAATGAGACAAAGTCCTTATAGCGGCGGGTTTATTGACTGACTGATGTCTTCCTAGTTAGTGAGCAGGGCGAAATTAGGGACAGCTATCCTCGAACCTGAGGCTACTGTTCATGTTAGGAATACGAAATTCAGTTTCTAATTTGTAGAAGTTTAAACTACAGAAGATGAGAACAGAGTAATGTACATCCAATACTTCTTTGAAAACTAATAACTGTTTCAGGTCATGTTATACACTGGTTAGATAAAACAGTTATATTTATCGGCGACTTCTTTGAAAAACGAATTATTAAGAGCTGTTTCAAGTAGTGTTAGAAACTAATTAGACAGAAAGGTAGAATACAGTTATATTTATTTCAGATTTCTTCGAGAAACGTATTGTTAAGGGCTGTATGAGGACATGTTAGACAATGGTTCCATGAGAGTTAATAATAAATTGATATTTATTAGATACTTCTTTTAGAAACGTATTGAGAACCGTCTTAGATCGTGGAAAACATTGGTTATATATGCATATATCGCCAGACACACCAAAATAAATATATATTTATGTATTGGGTATAAGGAATTTCAGATATTGAAATCGTGTAAGTGTCTTGTCTTCAGTACTAACAGAAACAATGCACTGATAAATCACAAAACGTTCGTGGTTTCATTTTGCAACATATTAAAAATCAATGCACATTAATCTGCGCATTTTTTTTTTACGCTTATCATAGAACATTAGAACATTGGACATGACACTGAACGTGATCCTTGAGAGATGATGCAAATGTATTTTTTTCCCCCTACATCATTCAAACGGAACGTCACTTTTCATCTGCAAAGGTGGAGTTCTTTCTGGACAATCAAATTGATCGTGATGGCGCCGTGCTGATAAACTGTCGTTTTCGTGAAGACCAGGTTGTCTGATTATACACAGCAATCTATCATTAGTATCGTATAATGATGTACGAAACATTCTGTACGTAAGCAATCGCATGTTTTCTATCGTCAGCTTTCATTCTTATTATTGTCCACGTAAAATTCAAACCAAACCACTAAAACTGTCAGCCAGATTGAATGCACTCGCACCTAAAATACAAGAAAAAAAATCTTTATTATCTGTGATAATCTCTTTATATTTGCCCCAGGGAGAGACGACATTCTAGAAATTTTGCTTTATTAATTGGCCATTCGGAAATCGATCATGGCGGTTCCTGCGCAGCCGTTGTCTTCAATATGGCCTCCAGAGAACTTGAGCAAAATGCATGTAATTTTAACTGTTAACTTATGACAGGATTAAATGTTGTACTAGTTCATCAGGGAGTTACAACTTATCAAATGTAATAAAGTTGAAAATTATATTAAAGGATTTTTTTTTCTTTTCAATTTTGGCTCTTACAACGATACCAATGAATTCCAGATGCATCATTAAACTCAGTTTTGGTATATGTAACATTCTTGATTGTATGTCTGCTCAGTATTTAACAATAAGTCATCTTAAATGCTATCATTTTACCTGAATTACCGTTGAAATATTATATATAATAATGACATTTTGCACCAAATGTAGCCCCCCGCTGGTACAGCGGTAAGTCTACGGATTTACAACGCTAAAATCAGGGGTTCAATTCCCCTCGGTGGACTCAGCAGATAGCTCGATGTGGCTTTGCTATAAGAAAACACACACACACGCACCAGATATAAGTTGAAGTGCCATACTCACGAACTGCACGTCATGTTTCACTGCTGATTAACTTATTACTAATGAGACAGTTCTATACTCTTCCTGATCACAGTCACGCAAAGTTCAACATTTGCAAATTACCGAAAGTTTGCATGTACTCAAATCATGACTTGCGTACGTTTTCTAGACAGAAATTTCTTATAAACAAATAATCCATCACCCATAGTTCGACTCACACTTATTTCTAAATTATTTGTTCGTTACAGTAACGTGTCAGCACTTCTAATATTTGACTGATTATGACGAATGCCATACTTACAGTTGTAGTACAAAGGCGTTATGAGCAGCTGTTTGGGGGGGGAGACGGGGCTTTCTGAGAAAGAGCGCTTGTCTGTAAAAACTGATTTGACGACTGTATTTGCTTAACGCGAGCGAAATTCTAATACACACTGGAACCACGTGACTTTCTCGAAAAGTCTGACTTGAGAATCCTTGTCCATATGTTCGAACGGTAGCTACAGAACCATATACTACGTTCACTGTTTAAAACATCTAAAAACTGTCAAATATCAACTAATTCAGGATCAAGTCAGCATCCGTTTCAACTACTGTTTAGTTTATTACTCATAAAATCGTTCTTATAAAAATACACTTTCACCTACACGCGTTAAGTGAAAACATTCGAACATTTTCAGTTTCACCAGAGTTACGTTCACTGACTAAACATCAGCACGCGTAACTCACCATTCATTCATTTCACATGTTTAGCTTAATGTGACCTTTATTAATTTGCTCCTATATTTACTATGGAATAATATCTTCAGTTAGAACTATCATTGATTTTTCCAACATGAAAATATAATATATATATATATATACACGAAGGAAGACTCATTAATTGCTACTTAAGGACATAGGGTAGGGACAAGGCTTAGATCTATACATAGCATGAGCTATACTATATTTACTGCAATATAGTATAAGCGTAAGCCTAACCCCAACTAGAAAACTGTCTAGATACTCAGGTGAGTCGCGAGTTGGGAAAATTTGGGAACCCCTGGCATATATATATACATCCTGGACTTCGTTTATATTTTTCATTGCGGAAGTAGGGAACGCACGTGTCCCAAATTACTACTGTCTTTACCGAAGTGCTTGTTCGTTAAAAGCAGAGGCACAGTTGGGAAGAAGGCATTATTGTTGTCCTGAGGTGATACCCTTCGTGCTTTCAGGCGCACGAATACCAACGCGCTCAGACATCGGTGCTCATACGTTTACAGAATATAGCAACAGTATATTTTTACACTTGAAATTTAGAGTTAATTCAGAGAAATGTCGCGTTTTTTCTTTTAATTATCAGCATCGTAAGAACATTCTGCCATTTTGTTTGTATCTAGTTCAAGTATGTCTTATGACACCCCAGCACAATTAAAGTTTAATTAATGAAAATGCACTTTCGAGTATAATTTATAAATATCTCTGAGCAATGAAACCAAAGACAAGTGTTTAGAAAATGAATTTCAATCTATTGTGCACGATTTTATAACAAATTTATCTTGAACTTCAAGAGTATACTGAGTAATTATGTGGGTATCTAAACGTTCCACGTCCCACATCATTGCTGTTAAGCCTATCATTTCTGTTAGAAGATAGAAACTATTTTCATTAACAATAATAACAAAATCTATTGTTTATCGTTACCAGTAAAGTTATTTAGTTGTTTTAGAAGAGTTACTTGTAAGGTAATATTTATTTGTTTCAGGGCGGTTACCTGTAACGTAATATTTAGTTATTTTATGATGTTACCTGAAGGGTAATATATAGTTGTTTTTTGATAGTTACCTGTAAGGTAATATTTAGTTGTTATACAATAGTTATCCATAAGGTAACATTTAGTTGCTTTAGGACAGTCACCTGTAAAGTAATATAGTTACATTAGGACAGTTACCTGTAAAGTAATATAGTTACATTAGGACAGTTACCTGTAAAGTAATATAGTTACATTAGGACAGTTACCTGTAAAGTAATATAGTTACATTAGGACAGTCACCTGTAAAGTAATATAGTTACATTAGGACAGTTACCTGTAAAGTAATATAGTTACATTAGGACAGTTACCTGTAAAGTAATATAGTTACATTAGGACAGTTACCTGTAAAGTAATATAGTTACATTAGGACAGTCACTTGTAAAGTAATATTTAATTACCCAATTACCTGTAAGGCAATATTTAATTGATTTAGGACAGTTATCTCTACGGTAATATTTAGTTATTTTAAAACAAATACATGTGAGGTAATATTCAATTGTTTGTGAACAGTTACCTGTAAGTTAATATTTAGCTACTTTAGGACAGTTACCTGTAAAATAATATTTAGTTACTTTAGGACAGTTACCTGTAAAATAATATTTAGTTACTTTAGGACAGTTACCTGAAAAATAATATTTAGTTACTTTAGGACAGTTACCTGTAAAATAATATTTAATTACATTAGGACAGTTACCTGTAAAATAATATTTAGTTACATCAGGACAGTTACCTGTAAAGTAATACTCTGCTACTTTAGGACAATTACCTGTAAAATAATATTTAATTACTTTAGGACAGTTACCTGTAAGGTAAAAGTCTTTGTTTCTAGGATTCAGAATTATAGAGAGAGAGAATGCTATTTGGAGCGCGATCTGGTGACTGTATATTCCTTATTATTAGAAACGTTTGATTATATTTTTATCTTTACTTTCTGCCCGCAGTGGTATTTCTGTGGACTTATACTACTAGAAACCGGGTTTCGATACCCTTGGTGGGCATAACGCAGATAGCCCTTTATGCAGCTCTGCGCCTAGTAACAAACCATAATTCTGTTTGAGACTTATCCATACAGCATGGACCACGTTTCAGTACACAATTCTGCATGCACATTTATAAAAGCTCGGATGCTCTTTCCTCTGTGTCCAATCACAATGTCAGAATACAAGATTTCACAAATAAGACATATCTAGCCGAAATATCACAGGACCGAATGTCACAATATTTGTCAACTATATGACAAATATTATCTTTGTTGTGTTTTCTCGTCAATGAAGTGAGCGAGTTATAAGTTAGGCCAGAATATAACATAGCTCTTATTGAGTTAAAAATCAGGCCAGAATATTTCTTACGTTTACAACATAGCTCTTATTGAGTTAAAAATCAGGCCAGAATATTTCTTACGTTTACAACACAGCTCCTCTTGAGTTAAAAATCAGGCCAGAATATTTCTAATGTTTATAACACAACTACGATTGCTTTTAGTAAAGCACCACCGATTCAAACCATCTCAGATACTTGAATATTTATATAACCCCATGGAGCTGGATACGCTTGAGTTAGAAGTAATGTATTGATAACTGAGTTAATATTTCGTTTACTCGCTCAGTAATGACATATAAATTACTGAATAAAGATAGCCTTCCAATTGCAATATGAATACGTGTATTTTTATTATAATATTTTCTTATGTATGGTGTTTTTAAGAGTGATAGTTTGTCGTGACATGATATTTGTAGTGTGGAGTGAACTATTTTTTGAATTTTAGTTTATTTAATGAAAAACAGTGTGACAAACAGAATGCCCGAATAAGCTATAAACTGGGCCCATCACTGTAAGAAGAAACCACCAACCTAATAACGAGCAAAGCTAATTAAACATTGTGTTCTTATTTTATTATCTTAATACAAAGATTAGAATGTTCTGTTTCGTCAGTTGAGCACCCTAACTGTTAGCGACATTTTTGGCTTAGAATTTAATGTTTGATACACTCTTGTTCCACTAACTATAACGTAAAGAGAAAGTCACTGTTTTAATATATTTATGTGTTGTTGTTTTTTTGTTGTAAAATATTAGATTTCACGAGCAACATAAAGCGACAACAGCACCATCAAATAAGTGACTCACCTACACTGGTTCATCATTCCTCGGTCAGGAATAGTAAACACCCGACGCACATTTCTCAACTGTCATGGTTTAAAGACGATTCTTTCTTTGAGCGAAGTGTGCACACACTTTCTATCCTTGTTAGAACATACTTGTCTTAACACCAAGATGTTGTGAGTAAAATCAATCTATTAACAATCTTTTTAAAGTATTTATACTGAGTTAGATAACAATCAACAGAAAGAATGTCGACATATTAGATAATTTGTGACTAAGTAAGTATCTAAGAGTAAAAAAAACAAACAAAAAAACAACTGAAGTCGAAGAAACACGTGCCGTCTTCTCAAATGATGTCTGTTACACCGTCGCACGTGTCACGAGACGTTTCAAGTGCCTCGTTTTCTATCACACAAAGCAACGAAAGTCGCTAGAACCATTTTCGTCGTACAGAAAGCTATGACGATTCATTTCTTGTATATTTTGTCGAAATAGTATTTTAATAAATCACGTTACGTCATAGATGCGATCATGCGATAAAAAGACAAAATAGAACACTAAAATCAATGAACTTTAAATCTTTCATTATAAACCTTGCTCTGTACAATCCACCACTAGGGTAAACAAGCGCCCGTCGCGTACTAGAATACCAAGCGCACGCACGCACGCACATGCGTCCCACGTTCCAGGCCAGTCTTGGAAAGTCACGTGACCAGACCAGGGCCGGCCAGCCCGATAAAGTTAGTTTATTTCCGATTCCACTTCGGCAATGCAGAAAGCATAGTGTTTTATATACGTGTAACCGTCGCACCAACGACAACAACACAAAATACATTTTTAATTATTCACACACTTTAACACGAAGTTAATTGAGGTAAAATTAGTTAAACGAATTATTGCAATTATGTTCGAAGGTCCACGTGTTTCCTAAAGATCTGTAAGCACGGTTGTACAGTCAATGATTACTCACGGTGACGTACGTTTAGTTCTTCTCAACCGATTGGTTTCAATTATCAATTATGTGTTTGTATTAATTACACGCGAGGTCACCGAGTCTAGTTACGACATCTAGTGTGTATCACGTACTTCGTCGGAATTTTATTCCAATATAAGTTTAAGTCAGCCAACGTGATTGGTTCTTCTTTATTGAACATGTATGTAGATATCGAGCAAGCGTCAAATCATATGATCGTAATAATCAAGTAGCGATGGCTTTCTTTACAAAGTAAAATAGTTTGAGACGAGGAACTAAAGAGAAATTATAGATGCAAGTCTCGTGTAAAAAAATTGTACTGTAGCTTAGTTTTCAACACGTAACAAAACACGTAACCTTGACATTCCTTTTACCTGCCCTCCGCTAGTACAGCGATATGTCTACGGATTTACAACGCTAAAATCAGAAGTTCGATTCTTCGCGGTGGGCTCAGCAGATAGACAGACCGCAGTGGCTTTACTATGAGAAAGCACACACACTCGCTTCCACCAACGAAATTTTCGTTAAGTATTTAAAATCAAGTGAGCCGAATGAATTATTTTGTTTATTTATTTAATAATTTCGAAGAGCGATGTAATATTTCCAATTTGTTAAAAGATAAATTCGAAACATTCTTTAATTGTAAATGTTTTCTTTAAGACTAAATTACCAAAATAAAATGTCTCTGAAAAAGTAAGTTATTAACTCAAAACGTAACATTATTATTATTTTTGCGCCAAACATGCTCGCCCTTTCAACCGGGGAGGGCGTTATAATGTGACGGTCAATTCCACTATTCGTTGATAAAAGAGTAGCCCAAGAGATGGCGGTGGGTGGTGATGACTAACCGCCTTCCCTCTAGTCTTACACTGCTAAATTAGGGACGGCTAGTGCAGATAGCCCTCGAGTAGCTTTGTGCGAAATTCAAAAACAAACAAACAATTTTTTTTTTTTTTTTCATTTCAGTAATAATATTTGATACATTCTACAAAGCTCTCTTTGTTTGGTTATATGAAAGAACTGACTTCAAATTTAAAAAATAAGTTAGCACATTATTGTTTCAACTGAAGTCTTTTTCGCAATACGCAATCTACCCACAACCTTCCGAGCAGTTGTTCTTGAGTTTGTGCGTAAATTGCGTGTCCTTGTGAAGACGTGAACCGAAACAATAATGTAATATTTAATATATAAAATTTTAATCGGTTCTATTTTTATATTCAGACAAAAACACTTGAAGGCAATATTTAGCAGTACGATATGGACTGTGTTCTTGTTCATGTCATAGCAGTACGATATGGACTGTGTTCTTGTTTATGTCATAGCAGTACGATATGGACTGTGTTCTTGTTTATGTCATAGCAGTACGATATGGATTGTGTTCTTGTTTATGTCATAGCAGTACGATATGGACTGTGTTCTTGTTCATGTCATAGCAGTACGATATGGACTGTGTTCTTGTTTATGTCATAGCAGTACGATATGGACTGTGTTCTTGTTTATGTCATAGCAGTACGATATGGACTGTGTTCTTGTTTATGTCATAGCAGTACGATATGGACTGTGTTCTTGTTTATGTCATAGCAGTACGATATGGACTGTGTTCTTGTTTATGTCATAGCAGTACGATATGGACTGTGTTCTTGTTTATGTCATAGCAGTACGATATGGACTGTGTTCTTGTTTATGTCATAGCAGTACGATATGGATTGTGTTCTTGTTTATGTCATAGCAGTACGATATGGACTGTGTTCTTGTTTATGTCATAGCAGTACGATATGGACTGTGTTCTTGTTTATGTCATAGCAGTACGATATGGATTGTGTTCTTGTTTATGTCATAGCAGTACGATATGGACTGTGTTCTTGTTTATGTCATAGCAGTACGATATGGATTGTGTTCTTGTTTATGTCATAGCAGCACGATATGGATTGTGTTCTTGTTTATGTCATAGCAGTACGATATGGATTGTGTTCTTGTTTATGTCATAGCAGTACGATATGGATTGTGTTCTTGTTTATGTCATAGCAGTACGATATGGACTGTGTTCTTGTTTATGTCATAGCAGTACGATATGGACTGTGTTCTTGTTTATGTCATAGGATATGGACTGTGTTCTTGTTTATGTCATAGCAATACGATATGGACTGTGTTCTTGTTTATGTCATAGCAGTACGATATGGACTGTGTTCTTGTTTATGTCATAGCAGTACGATATGGACTGTGTTCTTGTTTATGTCATAGCAGCACGATATGGATTGTGTTCTTGTTTATGTCATAGTAGTACGATATGGATTGTGTTCTTGTTTATGTCATAGCAGCACGATATGGACTGTGTTCTTGTTTATGTCATAGCAGTACGATATGGACTGTGTTATTGTTTATGTCATAGCAGCACGATATGGACTGTGTTCTTGTTTATGTCATAGCAGCACGATATGGACTGTGTTCTTGTTTATGTCATAGCAGTACGATATGGATTGTGTTCTTGTTTATGTCATAGCAGTACGATATGGACTGTGTTCTTGTTTATGTCATAGCAGTACGATATGGATTGTGTTCTTGTTTATGTCATAGCAGTACGATATGGACTGTGTTCTTGTTTATGTCATAGCAGTACGATATGGACTGTGTTCTTGTTTATGTCATAGCAGCACGATATGGATTGTGTTCTTGTTTATGTCATAGCAGCACGATATGGACTGTGTTCTTGTTTATGTCATAGCAGTACGATATGGACTGTGTTATTGTTTATGTCATAGCAGTACGATATGGACTGTGTTCTTGTTTATGTCATAGTAGTACGATATGGACTGTGTTCTTGTTTATGTCATAAGCATAAGTTCAGTTTGAAACTCTCAACATGGAGTTATTTTAATCACAAACAAATTTTAACCTGATTTTTTGCGACTCTTTGACCGTTATCCTTAGTCAGGCGCGATGTGTGCTGAGATCGATTTTATATCAAGGTTAAAACAACGCAACCAAAAAGACGGTAAAAATAAAATACCAATCTAGTTCATTTCTAGAAGTATTTTAATGTTAGTAAAAAGTTGAAACCGGAATGTTCAGTAAATCATAAACACATGCCAACAGTTAGAGGTTAATATCCTAATAATTAAAATATCCTTCCTCTTATACTTTGATCACAATTTTACAGGATAAAATCATAATGAGCACAAAGTGCTATCTGTGCTCGGCCCACGACGGGTATTGAAATCCGGTTTCTAACGTTTTAAGTCCGCAAACATACAATTGTGCCATTGGAGTGGATCGTAATTGTCACCACTATGCAGAAAATACACATGACCTTCATCATTTGACAAAATAGAGATATGACTTTCACCAGTGGGCAGAACATACACATGACCTTCACCAATAGGCAGAACATACACGTGACCTTCACAGAATATATTTATTACCTTTATTAGTGTTCGCAGAATGAATTGATGACGTATATTAACGCACATCGTATATTTATGACTTACATAGCAAATATTCAGATATTCATGTTGTGAATTGGACAGCTAAGTTACTTGATCACTTTAAAACAGTTTTAAATGTTCGAAATAAACATATTCTTTATAGAAAGAGAAAAGCAGCTGTAATTAAAAAACAAACAAACACACAAATTGGTTCCTAAAAAGTTTAAGACAGAAAATTAAAGAAAAACATGGTAATTTAAACAAACAAAACATATTCGGTGGTAGAACAGGAGATTTAAAATACTACAGAAGATCACGAATAAAACGGAAAATTACGACATCAAAAAGAATGTTTGAGAAAAGGCTGGCTAAAAATGTGAACAAATGCACGGTGAGGATTTCTTAAAATAAATTAAGGGTAAGCAAAATGTTAGGATGGAGGTAATACCCTTGAGGGATAATAAAGAAAGGTTTATATCTGATAATTATGAGATGACTGGATTATTAAATTCTGCTTTTTCTTTGGTTTTTACTGACGACGATTTAAGCAGTGTTCCAGACCTTGAACTGTTGATAGATGGAAACCATATCGTAAACGATGACTGCATTAATTACGAGACTGTAAAAAAAAAAGAGAAGTTTAAGGACGATAAGACTTCTGGTCCAGATAATATGTTTCCCCAGCGGTTTTGAAGAAGGTTGAAAATGAGATATGTGAGCCACATGTTATTATTTGTTGGTAGTCCTTGAACAGAGTGATTGGAAGTAACTCCTCTTTTCAAGGGAGGTGATAAAAATTGTCCCAGTAATTATAGACCCATTAGTCTTACATCAGTTGTTGGAAAAGTTTTAGAAAGCTTGATAAAAGATTCTTTGCAAAGTAATTTAACAAAGTTTAGAATTTTATTGGATAGTCAGTAGGGTTTCCAAAATGAAAATCTTGCCTTGTAAGTCTTTTGACATTCTGTAAAAAAAGTTACAGCTTGTGTAGATAAGGCTAAGAGTGTATATTTGGTGCCCCTGGATTTTCAGAAAACATTTGACAATGTGCCACATAAAAGGTTTGAAAACATTAGTCTGAAGGTGTGATGAATAACTTAGAAAATGAAATAAATGGAAGAAACCACAAAGATGCGAAACCAGAAAGATGCTACGAATGGAGTTCAAGCAAACTGGGTTACCTCAGGCTCGTTCTTAGAACATTTGTTGTTGTTTATTTCATTTACATCAATGAAATAGATGAATAAATAGTCAATAAGTTACTTAAATTTGTAGATGATGTTAAGGTCTGAATGTTGCTGGATGCGAAGAAAATGCTGCTGATATACGAAAGGATTTAAATCATTTAGTAAGTTGGACAAATAAATGATAGATGGCTTTTAATTACGATAAATGCAAGTAAGTATATGTGGGTTATCATAACTTGAATTATTAGTATTATTTGGATAATAATAACCTTAATAGTGTCATGAAAAAAAAAAAAAGGACCTCGGTGACAGTCAATCACTCTCTAAAGCTTTCCAAGTGGTAAACATTATTTTGGGTTCTATCTACGGAAATATTTAATACAAGTCTAAAGTGGTTATAATTTCATTGTATAAGTCACTGGTTAGGCTACATTAGGAATACTGTGTTCAGTCTTGGGCTCCTTACCTTAGGAAATACATTGAGCTGTTGGAAAGGGTTCAAAGAAGGGTTACCAGAACGGTGTCTTGGATGAAGAGGATATCATACAAGGAGAGGGTTGGGGGATTTGACTGAGGTGTTTAAGATTGTAAACAAAACTTAGAGTGTTGATGTATCAAGTTTTTCAGGTTTAACAGTAAATACAGTAGGACTATGGAACACAAATATAAATTTTGGAAAGGTAGAAGTAATCTTCAAGTAAGTTTTATTTTGCTAACAGGTTGGTTGACCTTCGGAAGGAGTCGGCTACAGACGTTGTGAAGTAAGTAAACTTAAGTGAGTTTAAGAGAAAGTTTAATAACCATACGGACGATAAAAGATGGCTCAAATTTTGTAAAAAAAAGATATATATATATATTAATAGTTTTAGTTTAGTTTAGAGCACAAAACAGTCAAGATGGACCAATAAGTCTCGTGTTGTTCTACTAAATTATGCAATAGTTTAGTTTAGAGCACAAAACAGTCAAGATGACCAATAAGTCTCTTGTTGTTTTACTAAATTATGCTATACTTTAGTTTAGAGCACAAAACAGTCAAGATGGACCAATAAGTCTCGTGTTGTTCTACTAAATTATGCTATAGTTTAGTTTAGAGCACAAAACAGTCAAGATGGACCAATAAGTCTCTTGTTGTTTTACTAAATTATGCTATACTTTAGTTTGGAGCACAAAACAGTCAAGATGGACCAATAAGTCTCGTGTTGTTCTACTAAATTATGCTATAGTTTAGTTTAGAGCACAAAACAACCAAGATGGACCAATAAGTCTCGTGTTGTTCTACTAAATTATACTATAGTTTAGTTTAGAGCACAAAACAGTCAAGATGGACCAATAAGTCTCGTGTTGTTCTACTAAATTATGCTATAGTTTAGTTTAGAGCACAAAACAGTCAAGATGACCAATAAGTCTCTTGTTGTTTTACTAAATTATGCTATACTTTAGTTTAGAGCACAAAATAGTCAAGATGGACCAATGAGTCTCGTGTTGTTCTACTAAATTATGCTATAGTTTAGTTTAGAGCACAAAACAGTCAAGATGGACCAATAAGTCTCTTGTTGTTTTACTAAATTATCCTATACTTTAGTTTAGAGCACAAAATAGTCAAGATGGACCAATAAGTCTCGTGTTGTTCTACTAAATTATGCTATAGTTTAGTTTAGAGCACAAAACAACCAAGATGGACCAATAAGTCTCGTGTTGTTCTACTAAATTATGCTATAGTTTAGTTTAGAGCACAAAATAGTCAAGATGGACCAATAAGTCTCGTGTTGTTCTACTAAATTATGCTATAGTTTAGCTTAGAGCACAAAACAACCAAGATGGACCAATAAGTCTCGTGTTGTTCTACTAAATTATGCTATAGTTTAGTTTAGAGCACAAAACAACCAAGATGGACCAATAAGTCTCGTGTTGTTCTACTAAATTATGCTATAGTTTAGTTTAGAGCACAAAACAGTCAAGATGGACCAATAAGTCTCGTGTTGTTCTACTAAATTATGCTATAGTTTAGTTTAGAGCACAAAACAGTCAAGATGGACCAATAAGTCTCGTGTTGTTCTACTAAATTGTGCTATAGTTTAGTTTAGAGCACAAAACAGTCAAGATGGACCAATGAGTCTCGTGTTGTTCTACTAAATTATACTATAGTTTAGTTTAGAGCACAAAACAGTCAAGATGGAACAATAAGTCTCGTGTTGTTCTACTAAATTTTGCTATAGTTTAGTTTAGAGCACAAAACAGTCAAGATGGACCAATAAGTCTCGTGTTGTTCTACTAAATTTTGCTATAGTTTAGTTTAGAGCACAAAACAGTCAAGATGACCAATAAGTCTCGTGTTGTTCTACTAAATTTTGCTATACTTTAGTTTAGAGCACAAAACAGTCAAGATGGACCAATAAGTCTCGTGTTGTTCTAATAAATTATGCTACACATTAAAGGTTCAGATATTTATAACCCATATATAAAATGGTCCACAACAGAATACACTGTTCTCGTACTCTTTGTGTCAAACGTTTTGTTTAAAGGTTTGTTGTTTTCAGATTTAGATGTGTGAAGTTTATTACTGGTACTATACTCTATATATACTGGTTCCATATTTTATACATATACTAGTTCCATACATTATATAAATATATTGGTTCCATATTATATGTATATATATAAAGTATGGAACCAATATATATAAAAACATATAAAGTATGGAACCAATATATATAAATACATATAAAGTATGGAACCAATATATATATATATATATACATACAAAGTATGGAACCAATATATATAAAGTGTGGCACCAATAAATATACTTTATGGTTTCATACTTTATGTATATACTAGTTTCTTGCTTTGTATATGTACTGGTACCATACTTTTCTGAAAAGCTGTATCCAAATGTGTGTTTAATTTTTGTTATATATTTTTACACTTGGATTACAAGGATAACTTGATATTGTTAATTTGTTACATGGATTGAGAAATAACCTGTTTTTTCTAAACTGTTCGAACCATATGAGATGTTATTGGTTTTACGGCTGGAAATATTAATACTATCCTAGGCCTGACATCGCCAGGTATGTTAAGGCGTTCGATTCGTAACCTGATGGTCGCGCGTTCGAATCCCCGTCGCACCAAACATGCTCACCTTTTTAGCCGTAGAGGCGTTATAATGTGACGGTCAATCCCATTATTCGTTGGTAAAAGAGTAGTCCAACAGTTGGCGGTGGGTGATGATGACTAGTTGCCTTCTCTCTAGTCTTACACTGCTAAACTGAGGAAGGCTAGTGCAGATAGCCCTTGTGTAGGTTTGCGCGAAGCAATACGTTCTAACCATTGTGAGCTTCTGTTTTATGAGGTTACGTTCTTCTAGTTAGACCGCTATATTAAACTAGTTACACCAGGAATTCTCAAACTGTATTATGCGTACCATTGGTGGTACACGACAAGAGTAAGATAGAAAAACAACAATATACAATTTCTTATAAGCATCATCTGAACTTTCCACGTACACAGACACACTACTCTCTCTTTATGGCGACAATAGCACCATCTATTCTTTAATTGCGCCGAAAAAAACTATCGAAACTTTCGCATTGGGTAAGTGTTAAAACTGTTAATTTTTGTTACTAGGTGTTTATCGTTTTGTTTTTGTTTTTATAAAAGTTAGGCCTAGGTTTGTAATTTTAAAATTTAAACTGAAAGTGCTACGCAAGCCTAATACGTTTGAGAATGACTGACATACGCTATTTACTCAATTTGTTCTGATATAGGTACAGAGCTTACTTCGATCAAATAGCATATTTATGCAAGCAGACTACTTCGGCAATCGAGCGTTTTTGTTTTTTGGGTTTTTTTTACAACAGAAAATTCATAGCTATAAAAGACGACTTTAAAAAAGCAACAACGTTTCGCTAAAAAATAAATAAATAATACGCCAAATCAAAATCACGCCGAGATTAGTTTACAGTCAATTGTTCCTAAGTGGGCCAGACCTCAGGGCTGTCACTTGGTGGCAAGCCCACGTAAATTACCAACCTTTTAGACGGCCATCCGTTTACTGAGAGTCGAAGATGATGCTCACTGAGGGCTAACACACCCAGAATTTTAAAAACAGAAAATCTTGCTGAATGAGAGTAAGGGCTAATTACGCCTTTCATTTTTATTAAAAGATAAAATCAAAACTTATGCTTCAAGGTACATTTTTTCATGGACAGTGCTGGAATAATATTGGAATTAATTCTGAATATTTTAGAATTAAATAATCTAAAAGGATTTGTCTCTTCTAGAACCAAGGGCACGTTAAGCCTTATTTTATTTCGCAAACCACAGTTTGTTTTGTTTGTTTTTGAATTTCGCGCAAAGCTACTCGAGGGTTATCTGTGATAGCCGCCCTTAATTCAGCAGTGTAAGACTAGAGGGAAGGCAGCTAGTCATCACCACCCACCGCCAACTCTTGGGTTACTCTTTTACCAACGAATAGTGGGATTGACCGTCACATTATAACGCCCCCACGGCTGAAAGGGCGAGCACGTTTGGCGCGACGGGGATGCGAACCCGCGACCCTCAGATTACGAGTCGCACGCCTTAACACGCTTGGCCATGCCGGGCCCGCAAACCACAGACCAACATTTTATGGATACAAATATTTACGATGGAAAAATTTCTCTTTTTGTCTTGATAAACCCGTTTTTCCTGAAATTTAGAACAAGGTCTGCTTCATATCTTGTTTGTTTTTGAGCGATAGAGTTTCTTTTTAGATGAAGGCCAGCCTTATCACAAGCGTAAGTATTGAGAAATAACCTCTTACTCGTGAAAGCTGAATTGTCTTCATAAAAGTGCAATAGATGTATTTCATAAACAGAGCACGCAAACAAACACGGATGTATATAAAAATATACACTTATCATAATGTATAGAACAAAGTTAACAAAACTTCAGGATTTTATTGCAAAATGTGAATTCGACCATCGAAATTAAACTACTAAAAAAATATAAAAAAAAATTCCATCATTTATCAGATGCATCTTAAGTTGAAAAATGTTACATTTTTTTATTATATTTAGTTCAAACGATTCTGGTTACAGTGACGTCACAAATTCTTGGCTTTTAGAGGTGAAAATGATGCAAATTCTTTATTTATTACAGAAATAACAAATTAATGTCATTCTGTAATTGAGGAACACTATTGTTAAAAATAGAAAAGATGGAACATACCGTAATTTATTCCCTTAAAAATAAAAAAAAAACATGCTTCCATATATTCTTTTTATCTTTAAAAAACAAACAGGTCTAGGTTTATAATTTTTGAAAATTAAACAAATTGTTAAACGAGGCTGAAAATATTTTAGAAGTATAGCCCGATAAACATCACGACTAGGTGGCACTCGACTCGTAATCTGAGGGTCGAGGGGTTCGAATCCCCGTCACACCAAACATGGTAGCCCTTCTGTCGTGGAGGTGTGAAAATGTGACGGTCAGTTCCAACATTCGTTGGTAAAAGAATAGACCAAGAGTTGGCGGTGAGTGGTGTTGACTAGCTGCCTTCCCTCTAGTCTTACACTGCTACATTAGGGACGGCTAGCGCAGATAGCCCTCGTGTAGCTTTGCGCAAAATTCAAAACAAATCATCTTTGTTTTAAGTCTTATTTTTAATCGGTAGTTTAAATGAGATCATAATTAATTTCCTTACAACAGGAAAATAATCAAAATCATTACTAAAAAACAAACAAACCTGGTCAACAACATTTCGACTAACCCTAAACGTCTGACCTGCAGACACCAATAATTTTCAAGTCGTTTACCGAAGTTACAACATCTTTTATTTCTGACGGTTGAGCTGAAAAAGCAAAACAAAATTTTACATAACGGTGTATAAAAATTAGATCAGTTTTTAACAACTTAACTTTTTTATCTCAAAAACGATTTTTCGCTTCAAACAATAAATACTCATTTTTATATAGTATTACGCACGAACTGTTTTAGGCATTTGGAACTATTTTTCATCAGACAACAATACTGTTTGTTTATGTGTAATTGAGCACAAAGTTTCAAAATGGGCTATCTGCGAAACCCGGTTTCTAGTGTTGGAAAGCCGTAGACATACTGCCATGCCACTGGAAGGCAAGCAACAACGTGCTGAGAAATAAAAGCCAACAAACATATATTATCGTTAGTTTCAAATTAAGTGTATAGTTTTCGAAAATATTTTCTGTTATTTTCAACGAAACGATAATAAAATTTGATAAAAACACACAACATTAGAACTCATAAGGTGTTCATTGTAAAAAAACACACAACATTAAAACTCATAAGGTGTTCATTGTAAAAAAACACACAACATTAAAACTCATAAGGTGTTCATTGTAAAAAACACACAACATTAAAACTCATAAGGTGTTCATTGTAAAAAAACACACAACATTAAAACTCATAAGGTGTTCATTGTAAAAAAAACACACAACATTAAAACTCATAAGGTGTTCATTGTAAAAAAACACACAACATTAAAACTCATAAGGTGTTCATTGTAAAAAAAACAACAACATTAAAACTCATAAGGTGTTCATTGTAAAAAACACACAACATTAGAACTCATAAGGTGTTCATTGTAAAAAAAACACAACATTAAAACTCATAAGGTGTTCATTGTAAAAAACACACAACATTAAAACTCATAAGGTGTTCATTGTAAAAAAACAACAACATTAAAACTCATAAGGTGTTCATTGTAAAAAAAAACACACAACATTAGAACTCATAAGGTGTTCATTGTAAAAAAACACACAACATTAAAACTCATAAGGTGTTCATTGTAAAAAAAACACACAACAGCAACAATAAACAAACAAAAAACTATCAAATATTTTGGAAGCACAGCCCAATAAACATGAAGTGAAAGTATCGTTAAATGTCTCTTAACTTATCTTTGAATTCAAGGGAGCGTGTGAAAAATAATTTCAGTTCTCGTGCACGTGCATATAAAGGGGTAACAGCGATAAAACATTCATTGACTAATGTTAAGCGAGGAATGAGAGCTAATGAGAGTGATTAATCTGTCACGTTGATTAGAGTAACTGATATTCAAAAAAATAAAGATTGGGTAGTGTGATAAATACGACCACACTTCATTAAAATGTTCAAATTCAACGACCTCGAGAGAAGAAATCTCAGTGGTTGAACTTCTGAACTACAAGTGTTTGTCCTTCAGAAAGTACAGATGAAAAAGGTCCAGGAAACATGAAATATCAGATGAGGATTTTGAAGACAGAAATCTTCACAACTGATTAACAAACAGCTCGATTCTCAGGTACAGAATTATTATTCTCAGGACAAGAGGAACGTACCGTTTGGCACCTGATTCAGCCAGTTTATACCGCGTTAAAAAACAAAGAAAACCACCGAGCAAGCTACTTAGAGGACGTAAATAGACAACCTTAGTTTGACGTATAAAACTTCAAATAATTTATTACTTTCACACACATAGGCACATGGATGTATGAAGATGACGGACATTCTGAACAAACTAAGGCTGTGACCCGGCTAGCTGCAGCTGGTAGAAAATAAAAATTGTCACTTCTAGTCACGTTTGGTTTTGCACCTAATTACAGTGATATCTAATTTCACAGGCCCGGCATGGCCAGGTGGTTAAGGCACTCGACTCGTAATCTGAGGGTTCCGGGTTCGAATCCCCTTCACACAAAACATGTTCGCCCTTTCAGCTGTTGGGGCGTTATAATGTGACGTTTAATTCCAATATTCGTTGGTGAAATAGTAGCCCAAGAGTTGGCGGTGGGTCGTGATGACTAGCTGTCTTCCCTCTCGTCTTACACTGCTAAATTAAGGACAGCTAACGCAGATAGCCCTCGTGCAGTTTTACACGAAATTAAAAAACAACAAACAAAACCCAGTTTCATACCTCTATTGGAGCAGAATCAATAAGTTTTAAGAACCAATTTAGATAAAAAAGTTTATATCTTTTTCGAAATTGTATTATTACTTTTAAAAGAATATATTTTAAAAGTCAATCAAGTTTTGTGTCATGACCAGATGGACCTTGGTTTATAAGCTGATTTGTAAGGCTATGATTGTAATATAATTGTTATTTTAAGAGCAAAATGAAAACATACACATATATTTATATAAATATAATAGTACTGTCTGTTGTCTGTGTGTGTAACTACTTTGGAGGGTTTGAATGGATCTTGGCTGATAAAGTCGTTGCGGGGAACGTGGATTTCAGTTTTGCATTTTGTATTTTTTTACGACTATTTCGACTCCTCTAGATGGATCTTCGCCAAATTCACTGAATCCATGGAAGATACCCACAAACTTGCGGTTTACAATTTTGCGTTTTGCAGTTTCTATGGCCTTTTCTGTGTGTTTTACAATTACGTATAAGGGAAATAACTTTTATGTCCTAAGACAACCTTTCAGTAATCATGAATTTACACAACTTCCGTTCAGGGGACGAGTACTCCGGCTTGTTCTAAATACTTTAATAGTATGACGGTAATAAGTTTGTTTGTTTGACCAGTTCCTCATGGTGGTGGTGCGAGTAATACCAATATGATGTTGTGATGTCACTACCATGACGACACCAGTTTTTCCTCATAACGATTTAAGTAATGCTGACGTCAGTGAAAGTACTGCTTTTGAAACCGCCAAATCACGACATTCTAACACGTTTTCTTTAGTTGACACTTTATAAAAGTGAAACAGAACATGCTATTAGTTTGTATTGGTATCATGAAAACCGAAGTAAAACGTATTCCAGGGTTATTTTTATCTTGTTAATCTCGCTGTATAAACACTCTAAAACAGGGAGGGCCCGGCAAGAGTAGTCCAAGAATCGGCGGTGGGTGGTGATGACTAGCTGCCTTCCCTCTAGTCTTTGCTAAATTAGGGACGGCTAGAGCAGATAGCCCTCGATTAACTTTGCGCGAAATTCGAAGAACAAACAAAACAGGGAGTTTCAGTCTTTTTCGAATAAATACTGCAAAAATTATCCCACCTTATAACTGCGCACCACCCCTCAACTACTCAATCTAACTTATTTTCACTGCAAATAACACATTCAAATAATAAATATAATTTTGAAACAACAGTTCCGTGTTGTCTACTCTCTTTCCCCTCCGCACTGTTCTAGAAATCTCCACATTCGGACCAACCGAGAAAGTCTTAAATAATGAGACTTTCATAAAATATATGTTGCTTAGGCATGAACGGTATAAACAAGGAACGTTCAGTTTAGGTATGAAGAATATAAACCAGCTTTGAATCATAAGAACGAAGGGCGAGCTTTGACCGTGAAGCTATGACGTCAAACTGAAGTTTAATTCACCTATAAAAAACACTGGATTAAAGAACACATCATTTTGTTTTAAAGAAAAGAGAAAATTACTTCCTGTTTCCACAAGTACTTTTTTTCTAAACCATAAACATCGCCATTGGTTAAATATTCGAAGTAAAATCAAAATCATATCCAGGAGAGCTAAAGTAAGAATAATAACGTCACATCCACGTATTGTAATAAGCAGTTGAACCTGTGCTGGTTGTTGAGATCTAGTCAGCTTACAACCCTCACTAAGCACTTGTACTTGAAAGACTGTTGTGAGTTAATAACCAGGGACTTTCACTATTTATTCGTATAAATAAAGCTAACCCTAACGAGTAATCGGTGAAGATTAAAAATGTATAATTGGAAAATAACTAAAGAAAAACGGCCAGCGATATCAGTGGAATATATCAGAAGTCGTGACGTAAGATGTGAAACACGTTTTTAAAATAATAATCTTCATTAGTCTTGCTGGATAAAAACCAAACAAGATATATATCATGCGCGCGCCTTTTTTATTTTTGGTATACGTCTACGTATTACGTTTTTTTCTTAACATGTAAGACGTATATAGACTAGAAAATAAAATAGCTCATGGAAAATAACTAGAAATACACCGAAGAAACAAAATATAAAAGCTAGTAATGAGTTCAGCCACATTGTACCAGGTCACGTTCTGTTGTTGTTGTTTTTAAACTGAACAATAGTGATGGATTTTTAAGTAGTTGGGTTGCAAATATCTCTCCTCAGTAAGTTTACGGACGTAGAACACTAATATATAGGGTTCGATTCCTCGCGATGGATAGAGTGAAGTTAGCCTAGTGTTTGCCTGTTGGGTTTATCACGCTAAAAGTTAGGTTTTCCTACTCGCAATGGGTACAGCACTGGTAGCGTTTCGTGTAGCGTTGAGCTTAAAAGCAAATAAAAACAGGATTTAAGCCTAATGAGATGTGTAAACACTGCAATCAAACAAACAAGTGATATGTGCTCAATTGCAAAAGTTTCTTTGTTTGTTTTTAATTTTGCGTAAGCTACGCAAGGCCTATCCTCATGGTCTGTTCCTAATATTGATGTCATACGCTAGAGGGTTTGTTTGTTTGTTTTTGAATTTCGCACAAAACTACTCGAGGGCTATCTGTGCTAGCCGTCCCTAATTTAGTTGTGTAAGACTAGAGGAAAGGCAGCTAGTCATCACCACCCACCGCCAACTCTTGGGCTACTCTTTTTACCAACGAATAGTGGGATTGACCGTCACATTATAACGCCCCCACGGCTGAAAAGGCGAGCATGTTTGGCGCGACGGGGATGCGAACCCGCGACCCTCGGATTTCGAGTCGCACGCCTTAACGCGCCTGGCCATGCCGGGCCCACGCTAGAGGGAAAGCAGAAAGTCATCACCACCCACCGCCAACTCTTGGGCTACTCTTTATCAACTAGGATAACCGTAGTGTATCTTTACACGAAATTCTAAACAAAGAAGCTTTATAGATATATTTAATAACTCTTTTGTTTATTTATTCGAAATCGAGACCTTTAAACTTTTAAATATATTTATGTATTTTGTAGTATTATCTAGTACATATTATTAACAATTATTATTTATATATTTTTCTTTTCGCTGCTCTTACATATAAAATATCCACGCCTCCAAAGTATTTTGTTTTAAAGCTTTATCTTAATACACTGAATATATATTATTACTAATTCTAGTACAACGTGGATGTATTTCGGTTACTCACTTTAGTAATATTATTGTCCTGACTAGCCTGATTTCGAAGTGTGTGTTTGTATAGCAAAGCCACATTGGGCTATCTGCTGAGTCCACCGGAGGGAATCAATCCTCTGGACTTGGAAGTAGTATATTCGTAAGAAACAATTGTCTTGGTAAGTTTTAGCGAAGATAATACACGCTTGTTGAGGATTTGTAAACATGGTGCTCACCAATAGAAGTATCAAAAGATAATCCGGTCAAAAAAACGTGATATAGATCGTTTATTGATGTTTATTTGGAATGCTCCAGTTATTTGATGAATAAATCGTGATTGCGTCTATACGTAACTAAGTCCTATATAGGAAAGAGAATCAGGAAAAATAAAAACATTTAGTATTACATTCTACTTAAACTCGCACGTTGAGCAACTGGTACGTGGTACGCACGCGCATTTCTCACCTTTTATGCACTTATTCACGCTTGCTCTCGTATGATTAACGCTACTTCAAAAGTTAAAAAGAGTTCCTTAGGCCACTCATTAACGCATAGAAAGTAGACACAGTTAGGAGAACGCCTCAACACAAAACCTGACGACGGTCGGTGGGCCTAAACTTAGATCAACCGTCGTTTTTTTTTAAATTTAAAATTTACATTTTTTAAAATAAACTCGTCTAAAGATTTCAGCTTATCAAACATTTGAAACGAAAGCTTTTAAAATATGAAAACCAAATTCTCATTCAAAGCGCGCGAACTTGACGTCTAAGGTTCTTTGAATTTTGGTCTTGCGAGTCTTAAACTTGATGCCCCCTGGTGGCTCAGCGGTATGTCTGCGGACTTACAACGCTAAAAACCGGGTTTCGATACTCGTGGTGGGCAGAGCACAGATAGCTCATTGTATAGCTTTGTGCTTCATTCAAAACAACAACTTAAACTCGATGTAACTTGTAATCATGTGACTTGATTATCACAAATTTATTTCGTAATTATCTCCCACAGTTAAACTGAAAATAACTGCGATGGTGCATTATTGTAAACTACAAATGAAATTTCTTGATATAGAAATGAAACGATTTGTTGTCATCAAAAGTTATAAACTTACAGACCCTTTGTGATCACTTCTTACCTTTTGTTTGTTTAATTTCGCGAAAAACTACACGAGGGCTACCTGCGTTAGCCGTCCCTAATTTAGCGGTGAAAGACTAGAGGGAAGGCAGCTAGTCATCACCATCCATCGCCAACTCTTGGGCTACTCTTTTAACCAACGAATAGTGGGATTGACCGTAGCATTATAACGCCCCAACGGCTGAAAGGGCGAACATTTTGGTGTGACGGAGATTCGAACCCGGGAACCTCGGGTTACAAATAGAGTATCTTAACCACGTGGCCATGCCGGGCTCCGATAATTTCTTAACCAAAGACTGATGGATTACAGGCCTCTGTGAGATTAGACGAAAGCGCAGTTGTTTGAAGTTTTATCCAAAATGTCGCTGGCACGAAACAATAATTGGGCAGTATTTACTTACGAACAACAGTAAAAATAAATATTTACATACGAAATGCCGCAATTACGAAATACATGCAGAAAGTTGAATATTAATATTTTTGAACTCAGTTTTTTTTAAAATAATTTACAACAAACACTATCATGTGCACGAGATTTTATCAAATACCTCTTACATTGTTTTGGACATGACTTTTATAAATTGAAAATGTATCAGAATTATGTAAGCTGTATTAAATGCATAAGTCACTGAGCAACTGGATCCGCCAGGTATCTCACCAATGCACGTAATAAAAATATTTTAATAAACTGTTTAATACAAATATACAAATGTTGTACTAAATACAACATTTCAATAATCATGGAGTGCAAAACAGATAAATTAAAAACTTTAAATATAACAAACAGTTTATCATACTCAAAATTTTTATTTATCGATTAATTGGTTTATTCTAATGAATAGGACTGTTTCTTGCTTGCAAATAAAGTTTTTTTTTTTTTTTAGAATAATGCATAATTTCTTAAGTTACAAATGTTTTTATTAGCTTAGTTGTTGTTCTCATTTCTCATAGCGCCATAAATGTAACTATTACAATTTTCAATAGATGGCGCTAGATAAGCATTAAGTTTAGTGGCTAATGAAATCTGAAAGTTTAGAAACTTAAACTAAGAAGGAATTTACTTATTCAGTAGTTTATTAAATCTAAACCAGTTTTACTCTAAGTGAAATATTATATGACAGTCTAAAAGCTCATTCACTCTAAATTTAGAAAAGTTAAGTAAAATGTTTTAACCAACTGAAGAGGAATGTGGAAAAAAAAATGTGGTGAACGTGATTTTTGTGACAAATGTTGGGACTACGGGTTACTGACAGGGTTGAGCGATTATCACTTTTACAATTCGATTCTATATTTGTCAGCAATAACAATTATAATTATTGGTTATTCTAAAGAGATCAATTAGACAAAAAAAGGAAAAACCAACAAACACAGGCACAGTTCATAAAGAACAAAAATAATAGATGGCGCCCAATAAATAATAAATAACACGTCACAAGTAAGAATATTAATATAAAACCAAGATTTGTGTTATTAATAAACAAAAATATAACTTATTAATTTACCCTTTCTTGATCAACAGAAAATATAACTTATTAATTTACCCTTTATTAATCAACAGAAAATATAACTTATTAATTTACCATTTATTAATCAACAGACAATATAACTTATTAATTTACCCTTTATTAATAAACAAAGAATGTAACATTAATTTACCCTTTATTAATAAACAGAAAATATAACTTATTAATTTACCCTTTATTAATAAACAGAAAATGTAACTTATTAATTTACCCTTTATTAACAAACAGAAAATGTAACTTATTAATTTACCCTTTATTAATAAACAGAGAATGTAACTTATTAATTTACCCTTTATTAATAAACAGAAAATATAACTTATTAATTTACCCTTTATTAATAAACAGAAAATATAACTTATTAATTTACCATTTGTTAATAAACAGAAAATATAACTTATTAATTTACCCTTTATTAATAAATAGAGAATGTAACTTATTAATTTACCCTTTATTAATCAACAGAAAATATAACTTATTAATTTACCCTTTATTAATAAACAGAAAATATAACTTATTAATTTACCATTTGTTAATAAACAGAAAATATAACTTATTAATTTACCCTTTATTAATAAACAGAGAATGTAACTTATTAATTTACCCTTTATTAATAAACAGAAAATATAACTTATTAATTTACCCTTTATTAATAAACAGAGAATGTAACTTATTAATTTACCCTTTATTAATCAACAGAAAATATAACTTATTAATTTACCTTTTATTAATAAACAGAAAATATAACTTATTAATTTACCCTTTATTAATAAACAGAAAATGTAACTTATTAATTTACCCTTTATTAATAAACAGAAAATATAACTTATTAATTTACCCTTTATTAATAAACAGAAAATATAACTTATTAATTTACCCTTTATTAATAAACAGAAAATATAACTTATTAATTTACCATTCTGGCTTTTTCGACCAACATTATGAATACGAAACAGTTTCTGTGTATATAAATTACTATATTCATTATATATCAGTGTGTATATGTACGTTATATGTCATTGTGTATATGGATATTATTTATTAGTGTGTATATGTACGTTATATATCATTGTGTATATCAGTGTGTATATGTATATTATATATTAGTATGTATATATTCATTATATATCAGTGTGTATATGGATATTATTTATTAGTGTGTATATGTACGTTATATATCATTGTGTATATCAGTGTGTATATGTACGTTATATGTCATTGTGTATATCAGTGTGTATATGGATATTATTTATTAGTGTGTATATGTACGTTATATGTCATTGTGTATATGTATATCATTAGTGTGTATATGTACGTTATATATCATTGTGTATATCAGTGTGTATATGGATATTATTTATTAGTGTGTATATGTACGTTATATGTCATTGTGTATATGGATATTATTTATTAGTGTGTATATGTACGTTATATGTCATTGTGTATATGGATATTATTTATTAGTGTGTATATGTACGTTATATGTCATTGTGTATATCAGTGTGTATATGGATATTATTTATTAGTGTGTATATGTACGTTATATGTCATTGTGTATATCACTGTGTATATGTACGTTATATGTCATTGTGTATATCAGTGTGTATATGGATATTATTTATTAGTGTGTATATGTACGTTATATGTCATTGTGTATATCACTGTGTATATGTACGTTATATGTCATTGTGTATATCAGTGTGTATATGGATATTATTTATTAGTGTGTATATGTACGTTATATGTCATTGTGTATATCAATGTGTATATGGATATTATTTATTAGTGTGTATATGTACGTTATATGTCATTGTGTATATGTTTATGCTTGTATATTTTCAGCCCCCACTCCAGATTTACAGATCTCAGGGTAGCCTGAGATATCAGTGCTCATAGATCTTACCCAATGAACCAATAAACCCGAGTAAGAATAACCGAAAATAGAATAACCTGCGTAACGTGCTTAATTACCTCTTCCTACTTGTAGTCTACAGTTCAACAAATATCCATACGGAGTTATCTGATTTATCCTATGTTTATGAAACATAAACATCACTTACTGTTTCTATATACTAATCGAATCCAAATGCATAGATTAGATTTCGAAATTTTGCTACAATAATCTAAATCTCATACAAAGTTCGATTAATCGTTACAAGTTACAAAACTTCTGTTGTTTTGTTCATATTTCCCGGTTCTAATTAGAAGTATATAAAATCATCACTGTTTGGAAGTTTTGTTTGTTTAGCTTTTGCTGGTTTTTTTTTATATGACAGATTGTTTGATAAACACGAACATTGTTCGTATTAGAACGATACTGCTAATCATAATTAACTAAAGAATACCGCTACAGAAGAAGTAGAGCACGAGGCTCACGTCATCTCATTACATAAAACATTGCACAAAAGTTTTTAGGTGATTTAGGTTAAGCTGAACATCTGTCTTACTTCACATCTGAGTTTAAATACGTCGTGTCTTAAGTTTTACACATGAACCAGGTATATGTTGTACTACATAACGCCGTTAGGCCACACTTACTGAAGCAGAGAACCATACAAATCATATGGCTACAAAATAAAAATGTTCTCTGATGGGCCTGCGATAAGTCTTACAGTGTTAAAATCTGGGGCTCGATTGTCCACGGTGAACAGAGTGTAGCTTTGCATCAAGAAAGGAACGTGTGAACTACGTTTGTTTACTTCCCTGTAAATATAGCGATTAATATCGCTTTATTACACTACTATTAAGTACGTGAACTACAGAGCGACTATGTAATTCGTACGGATGTAAAACATGTTATCGAGGTAGTGTTAGTACTCGAAAATGTTGATGTTTGAGTGTATACAATGTACGTCGAAATAACAGAATTCTCAATACAGAGAGTTTACAACACAAACGATTCTTGCCAGTCATACGTCGGTTTCGATGTGATAGATAAAAGGTAGAAGTATTCAAGGCTATGTATGTTAGCACTGACCGCCAGATGGGGTTACTTCAACACTGAGAAGATAAAGTCACAAACAAGAAACGAGTTTTCATGCACGAAATATATAAATAAATGTAAAATGGAAGTAAAATATTAACCTGATAAAAGTACAATGAAGAGATTTAAAAATTAAAAAAACGCAGATAAAACTGTAAGTACTAAAATAAATATGTGTGTATGTTTATAAATATATATAATATCATGATTACCACTATTATACATCTTAAGGTTTATTAGCATTCAATAAATATGATTTATTTCGTAATTTGACTAAGGAAAAAAAAAATCTAACCGCGGGGAATCTTGTTCAGAAAACTCCAACGGTTTAACTTGGATATGAAATGTTTTATGTCTAGATCAAAGTCAAATTAGGATACCAGCTGCGTCTACTGAAGAAAATCGAATTTTGGATTTGAATAGTGCAAGTCCTTAAACTTACCGCTGTCCTCCACTAGGGGGCTTATAAATGTTAAATTTATAAAAAAGAATTGAGGTAATATTAATCATGGAATTAATAAACCTATTAAGCTAGGCCTACTTGGATTTCTGACTTTAGAGTAACTGAAGTGTTGCTTTAGAAGAATGAACGTACAGATTGCTACTAACTATAAGTCAGTAGTAACTAAACAAAGAAAACGGGTAAACATCTAAATAAAAGAGTTTTTCTGAAGGTAGTTACTTAGCCAATAGAACTTTTATTAGACCGTTCTCACGCAGCCGTCCATGACGGTGGGTTTGTGTTAAAAGAACCTACCCAGAATCCCCTTGTACTTGACAGTGATTAAAATAGAAGACAAATCGTAGGTCACTTGTCATCACTGTATGTGTATGTGAAAGATTTATCGGTTACCATGGAGTTGAATAAACTGTGTACTGCTGGGATATTCAGGAGGGCCAGGTCACTTGGTATTTTAGGAATATTAGAAATAAATATGTAAATAATTCTAAATGTTTATAATAATGTCGTCAACATTAAAGTAACCTGGCTATAATCTTTATATGAAACCATAAAGTAACCTGGCTATAATCTTTATTTCGAATCTTAAAGTAACCTGGCTATAATATTTATTTCAAACAATAAAGCAATTTGGCTATAATCTTTATTTCAAACCTTAAAGTAATCTGGCTATAATCTTTATTTCAAACCTTAAAGTAATCTGGCTTTAATCTTTATTTCAAACCTTAAAGTAATCTGGCTATAATCTTTATTTCAAACCTTAAAGTAATCTGGCTATATTTTTATATTAAATGTTGCTAATTTCTCCAACTTTCTTTAGAGGGCGCTACATCGTAAGGGACTATTTCTATATATATATATATATATATGAGTGTGTGTGTGAACACACATTTTTAGATCATTGTTTTATTTACCATTTTTAATTTTATAACTAAAAGTGTTTAAATCTTTCCAGTATTCATAACAGAGTTCTGAAAACAACAAAATATTAGTTCATCTGTTTAATGTTTACTCGAAATTTCCTTTGCAGCTATTTAACTGCTCATCTTATGGTATTGTTGCTTGAATGTGAGACAATTACAATCTACAAAGACAAACGGAGAAATCATGAGTGTCAGGTCAACCTGAGAAACTGAAGAACAAACAAATGATACTCCATAGTCAGAGTTTGTCTTCAGTAATGATTAGGCTTACTCACAAGTGATTACAGCTGATTAATGTCCGTCAACTATTATGGATTACTTTGAAACAGATATATTTTTCATATAAAATACTGTATATCAACTCTCATTTAGTATAATTAACACGATTATTTGTTTTTAGGTAAGCACAAAGCTACACAATGGGTTATCTGTGCTCTGCACACTACTGGTATCGAAACCAGACTTTTAGCGTTTTGAGTCCGCAGATATTCAATCAACACTGTATGAGGGAAATAACATTAGTGTAACTCACAACCACAGTCTTACACTTGAAAACCTACCAATTAGTACAAAAGGAACATCTCATTAGTGTAACTCACAACCACAGTCTTACACTTGAAAACCTACCAATTAGTACAAAAGGAACATCTCATTAGTGTAACTCACAACCACAGTCTTACACTTGAAAACCTACCAATTAGTACAAAAGGAACATCTCATTAGTGTAACTCACAACCACAGTCTTACAAATGGAAAATCGACCAATTAGTACAACAGGAACATATCATTAGTTTAGCTCATAATCAGAGTCTTACACTTGAAAACCTACCAATTAGTACAAAAGGAACATCTCATTAGTGTAACTCACAACCACAGTCTTACAACCTGAAAACCTACCAATTAGTACAAAAGGAACATCTCATTAGTTTAGCTCATAATCAGAGTCTTACAAATCGAAAATCGACCAGTTAGTACAACAGGAACATCTCATTGGTTTAGCTTATAATCAGAGTCTTACAAATCGAAAATCGACCAGTTAGTACAACAGGAACATCTCATTGGTTTAGCTCATAATCAGAGTCTTACAAATCGAAAATCGACCAGTTAGTACAACAGGAACATATCATTAGTTTAGCTCATAATCAGAGTCTTATAAATCGAAAATCGACCAGTTAGTACAACAGGAACATCTCTTTGGTTTAGCTCATAATCAGAGTCTTACAAATCGAAAATCGACCAACCTAATGAGAAACAGTAAAATGATGGTTGGCTGACCTGGTGAGAATAAAACGGGGCCTAAGCCTATTGGTCAGGTCGCTCCACTTGCTTTCTGTGGGTCGCGTTATGCAAACTCGATTTTGCACGTATTTGCCCTTTCAGTCGTGGGTCGTTTTAAAGTAATAATCGATCGCACTATTCATTGGTAAAGACTAGCCCAAGCGTTGTAGACAGGTACTGCCGAATGGGTACGTTTTCTCTGGTCGGATGTTTAGAATTAGGAATAGCGGCAAATGAACTCAGGAGCTTTATTATAAACACACCAAACAACAGCTGAAATGGGTTAAATGTTTTGTTTAGCCTACTCAGTTGAAATAATGACCGAGTTGGAAGCCATTTCAATGTTATCGCTATCATAAATGAGGACTCAACTGAACGAGAATGTCGGTAGGAAATTATACTAAACCCACGGCAAAAAAAGGTGCTGTTTAGCAATGCATACCAAGAGTACATTTATATCACACTGACGGTTTGTGTGCTACGGCTCAAAACAGTGGAAAGGGTCGACCCATTCCTCCATATGTAGAATTCATTTTCTTAGAGCTCGACATATAATAATTCAAGTTTTATTATTTTACCTGTTTTTTGTTTGTTTTTTGAATTTCGCGCAAATGGCTATCTGCTCTAGCTGTCCTTAATTTAGCAGTGTAAGACTAGATGGAAGGCAGCTAGTCATCATCACCAACCGCCATCTCTTGGGCTACTCTTTTGCCAACGAATAGCGGGATTGATCGTAACATTATAACGCCCCCACGGCTAAAAAGGCGAACATTTTGGTGCGACGGAGATAGCCCTCGAGTGGCTTTGCGCGAAACTAAAAAACAAACAAGCTGTGAAATATAAAGTTAGTTTAATCTATTGGATGTGGATGGTAATACCTGTCTCGTCATTTGTGACGGGATATACTCTAATCTCATGACAAAAACGTTTTCAGTTTTAGTTAAAAAGATGTCACCAGTAGGCTTAAGACATTTTCGTTGTGAGGACTTTATTTACTGATAGCAACAAGTCATTGGATTGCAACGTTCTTTACCACACCATACCTCGATAAACGGACTACAGTAATTCACAGTCCGTCTGAATCGCTGAACCAAAATGATTCCTACTCACGAGAGTATGAAGGGACATCTTTCTTACTTCCTCGTAGGTTAATTTGTTCCGTACAATTAAACAAAGTCAGTGTTCCCGCCAAAGGGGTGTTTCGTTATCTTTGTGTTCTAGGAGAATTTTCTTTTTAAAATCATCAAGTTACGACAACAACAATATTGTTGTACTTAACTAGGCTAGTAGTTCATTAAACTGATAAAAAACTACCTTTAATTAAAGAAAGCAGAATAAATAAAGATGTAACATACAAAAACATAGAATTTTATACGCCTATTACGTTGCCGGGAAGCCACCCACACATGTCGATTTTGCACATTTCCTGATCTGTGTTGTTACTATGGTTACTTGACGGATTTTATCTTCTGCAGTTAGAAGACAACAACAAAACGATTCTCAGTGTGTGAAACTATTAAGAGAAAAGCATCTGCTTTATCTTCTGGCGAAGGTTTTATGTTTGTTTGTTTAAAGCGCAAAGCTGTACATTGTGTCCATTTCAGGGATTGAACCACATTTTTCAGAGCTGGGGTGGAGACGAATGGCTTTAAAGTCTTACCGTGTTGTTAAGTTGTTTATATAATAATCTATGCTCGCCCTTTCAGCCACGGGGGCGTTATACTGTGACGGTCAATCCTACTATTCGTTGGTAAACGAGTAGACCAAGCGTTGGCGGTGGGTGGTGACGACTAGCTGCCTTTTCTCTAGTCTTACACTGCTAAATTAGGTACAGCTAGCGCAGATAGCCCTTGTGTGGCTTTGCGCGTAATTAAAACAAAACAAACATATAGAACATTACCATGTTTTCAATTTAGTAACAGGCAAACTGAAATGTTATAATGTTGTGTACACACCAGCCCAATCAACATGACGTTACCATAACACATCCATTAGAACTTTACCAAGGTTCAGCAACCCACATACCAGATCGTTGTTATAGTATGTTTTCGGTTTTGTTTTTCAAAACTGAGCTGTTGACTAATTTAATGATTACTGTGTTACTAAGCAGCATGGATATTACTACCACTACTACATTCCTTACCCTTAAAATTTCAAGTACACCTTCACCCTTTCTTAGGACGATAATGCATCATAGTTAACACTGCTACGAAAAGTGGGGCCTATTAGGCCCAAAAGCAACTTGAAAGGTTATTAATATTAGGCTAATAAATTTGTATTTAAATGAAATTGCCATTTCATTTGATTTCATTTCATTAAATATCATTTAAATTTCATTTAAATACAAAATTATTAGCCTAATATTAATAACTTTTCAAGTTGCTCTGGGGCCTATTAGGCCCCACTTTTCGTAGGAATGTTAAAAATTTTATTGGTGAAGAACGTATCTCGTGTTATTCGTACGTGTCTCGTGCAACTGAGCTCGTTTCTATAACGTCACTGAAGTTTAAAAACCATCAAAATAGTAGTGAAAAGTTACCCTTTGAATATGGTAATGAATTCACGAAGGATGCTTAAGTAGCCGCTCTAAACGTGCAAATATTGAATATAATATCAGTACACGCACGAGCCCGTACGTATACAGTTATTAACAGGACATGACCCCTCCTTGTACTACGCCCCTAATTCTACGTAATAACAAATGTTGGACATAGAACAATATATCAGATTCGGACACATGACATTAAGGTCGTTCAAAAGCACAAAAGAGAAAACCATATTTGAACCATTTGTAAGTTTCGTAATGAAACGTTTTTATGGTTAAATGTTTCGACTACAGATGGACAATGCAATATTCCTTTCGCCAGGACGATAAGCTTTCAGGTCCCATAAATTTCGAAAGAATTCACTGGCAAACAAAACACCTGGCTTATAACCACGTGTGCTTAGTGTTAAACCCTAGAAGTAAAGTATTGAACCAGTAAGTATGCTTATGAAGCAATCGCCCGCGTTTGTTCTGTATTAAAATAGGTTAAATATCTTAGAGTATTATGAACAAAGTAATAAACGTTTCATCGCCAAGATGAACATTCAGTGAAACGAATATTTCAAAATAAGCGAATCGCTAACTTTCTTTTCACCAAGTAATTATTATTATTTGAGAATATAATTGAATTGTCTTGGTTGTTTCTCAAATAAAATCTAATTAGGCCAGAGCATCCGCTCGGTCGGTCATGGGTTCGGATCTGTCATGAGTAATTCCACATTAGTGCATCTAATTACTCAGGAAATTTATTCTAAACGTCATCCTTTCTTTTCCGCAAGGATTTTCTGTTAGTTCTTCCTCTCTTTATTTGATGTTATCTAACTACTTTCCTATTTTCCAACTTTTCCTCCCTATATTTTATCTGTTATCGTCTTCTATCAGTGGTTTTAATTATATTATATAATCGAAGAGTAAACATATCAACTTTACAGAACAACTATAACCGAAGAGTAAACATATCAACTTTACAGAACAACTGTAACCGAAGAGTAAACATATCAACTTTACAGAACAACTGTAATCGAAGAGTAAACATATCAACTTTACAGAACAACTGTAATCGAAGAGTAAACATATGAACTTGACAGGACAACTGTAACCGAAGAGTAAACATATCAACTTTACAGGACAACTGTAACCGAAGAGTAAACATATCAACTTTACAGAACAACTATAACCGAAGAGTAAACATATCAACTTTGCAGGACAACTGTAACCAAAGAGTAAACATATCAACTTTACAGAACAACTGTAACCTAAGAGTAAACATATCAACTTTACAGGACAACTGTAACCGAAGAGTAAACATATCAACTTTACAGAACAACTGTAACCGAAGAGTAAACACATCGACTTTACAGGACAACTGTAACCAAAGAGTAAACATATCAACTTTACAGGACAACTGTAACCGAAGAGTAAACATATCAACTTTACAGAACAACTGTAATCGAAGAGTAAACATATCAACTTTACAGAACAACTGTAACCGAAGAGTAAACATATCAACTTTACAGGACAACTGTAACCGAAAAGTAAACATATCAACTTTACAGAACAACTGTAACCGAAGAGTAAACATATCAACTTTACAGGACAACTGTAACCGAAGAGTAAACATATCAACTTTACAGAACAACTGTAACCGAAGAGTAAACATATCAACTTTACAGAACAACTGTAACCGAAGCGTAAACATATCAACTTTACAGGACAACTGTAACCGAAGAGTAAACATATCAACTTTACAGGACAACTATAATCGGTTGGTTGATTGACGCTTTATGGCGTAAATCAACTAGGCTATCTGCGCCAAATAACCGGTAAAAATGAAAGTAAAAGTATTAAAACTCATAAAATAGAATCATGTTAAACCAAAACAAAGTCCATTTTTAAATTAAAACTTAAATTGCGTTAAAAAAGGCTAAAAATGTTTAAAAACATTTATATGGTGGACAGTGTCACCATCGCCAATGATACTGTCCAGCGTCAGGGGTAAAGCTGTGGACAAAAAATGTCTAAAATGGTACCGTCGTTGAGATTCGTAACGATGGTATGACAGTGAAATGTGGACAATAGGAGGGAGTTATCCAGTGATGGCATTAATCTTTGTGCTGAAAAGTGTGACATTCAAGACACAGCCCTGAGGAACTTTAAGTTTCTATAGCAAAGAACGGGAAAGGGTCAAATTCACACGAACTTAGAATCGTTTACCATGAAAAATAAGGTCTTACAGAGACAGCTCGTCAAAGAAATTGAACAATAGTTTGAAGGAATCTTGGGACCCTTCCCAGGCTTAAAGATAGGTTGGACAATAGCCTATCAGGAAAAACATTCTCATGCCAGATCCAGTTAAAAACAACCAGAAGAATAGCAAGAGAAGCAGAAGAGAGAAGAGCATCTAGTAGTGTATATCATCAGGTCCGACTAATGTACTGTCAGACCAATGAAGAGGAAGCGTGAATTCTACCAGTGTAAAGAAGAAATGATAATCATAGAAACGATCAACCCGAAAGGAAAGAGGTGATCACTCTGTCCGAGTCTTGATGGCAAAGAATGTGGAGGATGAAGCAGAAGTGGTAGATGTACGAGAAAAGTTTCGGCGTTGCGGCGTGGGTATCAGCAACTGCCTGGTCATCAGAGAGCAAGATCAAAAGGGGGACAGAATTATACTGCCCACTGACCATTCAAATTTTTTCTCGTGACTTTGGAACTGGTGGTAGAAGAGATGCTGGTTGTGAATTTAATCCAAGATTCCTTCTGGCTTTGACGTCTTACTTCCCTAGCATGAGCACAAGAACGGTCCTGGGATACCTTTTGTAGATATCCCACACTTTCAAACCACATCAGTTTTCAGCTGAAAACGTGTCGAGATTTTAGATACAGATTGAACAGCTGTTCGAACAATACTGTCAATTACTGTTGCCACGCAGTCGTCTACTGATGGCTTACAGACAATGACGGGATCATGTTTCGAGAAAGTAATGAAAGAGGGCCAGTTGGTCTGGTCCATCTTTCATCGAGGCACCTTGGTCGGGTGGTATCGACCATTGCCAGTCTCTCTCGAAATGATAGGAAAATAATCACTGCCCCATGGGTTACTGTCAGCCCTCTATGAAAATTGAGAAAAAAAAATGAAGCGGAGCAGACCAAGAGACCAATATCAGTAAATGACTGACTACGTGCATGAAAATAAGTACAAGAAGCAGTATTGAAGCGAGAAAGGTTGTGATCCAGGAGCATATGCTCTATGGCGCGACCCCTTTCAACAATATCAGCACGTCCTCAGAAGGGATGATGTCCATTAAAGTCCCCTAGGATTAAAAAAGGGAGACGTAAACTGTTCAATGAGAGCATAATAGCCTGATTGATTATAGATGTCTTCAGATGTATAGACAAAAAGTGATGGTACGACCCAAGGAAGCAAGGATGGCTACGGCAAAGACAGGGTGGGCACATGCTGATCGATCAGCAGTGCCATCACTACATGCACTGGTCATTCAACTGTTTCGTGGCCACTACAGTTGACACAGTGTGGTTCAAGTTCGCATTCATAAGCGTTGTAGTATTTGTTACCACAATGAGTACATGTTAAAGATTCACGACAAGAGATCTTTGAATATCCGAATCTCTGGCGCTGGAAACAGCGGAGAAAGTTTGGAATATAAGGTCTAACCTTACAATTTAAGTGTCCTGCTCTGATAGTGCAGGTGGACGTGGCGATGTGAACGTCAGTATAATTATATTAGTAAGTACCATAATTCCGTCTTTGCGAGCGGAGATTCAGCGCACCGCAGTAACACCTTGGCTGGAGAAACCAGCGAGGATCTCCGACTCGGGAGTAATCTCGATGGGTTTATCCCGAATGCTCTTCGAATTCAGGAGGAGTTTAGTATATTGTGGTGAAGATGTTTCCACCAAAATGTCTCCAGATTGTAACTTTCCTAATGACTTGGAAGAGCCAGAAAGCCCCTCTAATCCCTTTTGAATAAAAGAGGGAGACATTTGCCCTAAAATTTCTCGGATAAGGGATGCATGATTAGAAATCGAGATACAGAATCTGACTGAGTCAGGGTCGTACATGCGTGGTCGTTTTCCGATAAATTATTTTTGCTTAATATTTCCATTTTTATTTTTTTCAAGAATGGGGGTATCCATAATAGAGGTAATGCATTTCAATGTCCACTGGCCTCATGGAGCCCTACGAGAGGGACTCGCTGCAATGCGAAACAAGGACATTGCAGCAACGCCAGGGTTTTGTGGGCACTATACCCAAACACCAGCATCAGATACAATGTCCACAACACCCGTTGAGAACATCCAACATTGGTACTTGGTTGATCATAGCCCACGTGGACTAGCAGATTGACCCTGGGGAGTTACCCCAAGGCCACCCGTCTACAGGAATTCAAGGCCAAAGTGGTGTGTTAGGGTTAGATCCCTCAACCACCAGGATCCTCTCTTCACCTTCACGTGTCGCCACGCACGGCAAACACGTGGTTGGATGTTTAGGCCTCAGAGGAGCTAAACTGAAGAACAGAACCTTTTATGGGAGGTCCCCTCACCACGTACAGGAATCCACACCGAGGGGGACTATAATCGAGAAATAAACATATCAGCTTTACAGAACTTCTATAACCGAGAAGTAAACAAATTAATTTTACAGGACAACTATAACCGAGAAAAAATAAACTTGTGTTTATACAATTATAACTTAAAATTGAAGGTACTTACAAGTCTATATGGTATAGAATTACTGACAACGATTTAGTTTTGTTGCTATTATTTTCATTCTGATATGGATAAGTTACACGTGTGTAGGTTTCATAATTATGTATTTGTAAACAAGTTCTTTCATTCAAGTTTTATTAAAAAAAAATGTGCGGAAAACGAAAGATCCACACAATTTCAGTCCATTCGTTTTGAATGTGAAGACAGAAGCGAAACTTTCCCAGCGTCACAAACCACGTTGTGTTCTGTATCGGTTCATCGGAGCTACTAAGAATAAAAGCACACTTTGAAAGTGTTCTTTTTAAAAGTTCGCTTCGAAAAAATTATAATAAATAGCATGTTGGTAGAGTTATAGCACTGATTAACCTAATTATGTTGCAAAATAAAATTTAACACATGAATCGTGAACGGCTAATTTATAGTCTTGACTGGTACACTGTGGAAAATAAATGGCGGCCCTTTGTGCCTCTAAGCATTAATATCTCATATAAAGCTTCCTAGATATCCAATAGTAACGTTTTTAAACATTAGGTTACTAAGGCTGACTTTGTTATTTTATACTGCACGTAAGTTAAGAAGTACTACTTAACAAGCGACTTGTTGTATTATCCAACATTATATTTAAACTAGCAGATCGCTGAATAAGTTAAGCTCACTAAACCATTTTATTGTGTTTATAAGTAAAGTAAGCAGGAAACGTCAACGTATTCATGCTACTGCAATGATAAAAAACATTGGTAATAAATGGAGAACTTTCCAGACTTTTGTGTGGACGTTACATTGTCAAATATTGATCCCCGCTTTGCGAAATATTAATTATTTGTAACTTTGATTTCGTAACCTGGATTGTTTGTTTGTACTTAAGCGCACAGCTACACAATGGGATATCTCTGCTTTGCCCACCACGAGTATTAAATCCAGGTTTCGAGAGTTGTAAGTCCGCAGACTTATCGAGGGGGGGACGTAATATGGAACAGTGACCTAAATATTTGTGTTTTGAATTTCGTACAAAGCTACACGAGGGCCATCTGTGTTAGCCGTCTCTAATTTAGCAGTGTAAGACGAGAGGGAAGGCAGCTAGTCATCACAGCTCACCGCCAACTCTTGGGTAACTCTTTTATCAACGAATAGTGGGATGGACCGTCACATTATAACGCCCCCACGGCTGAAAGGACGAGCATGTTTAGTGCGACGGGGATTCGAACCGGCGACCCTCAGATTACTAGTCGAACGCCTTAACCCACCTGACCATGCCGGGCCACAGTGACCTAAATAAATATACACAACAATTAAAGTAAACTTCAGTAAACCAATAAATGAATTATTTATTAATATACATTTCTGTTGTTATTTTAGCTCGTGGAAAGTAAATAAACATTGTCACATATATTTATATGTCAGTCTTTTGTTAGTTAGGTCGAAGCAAACAATTCATTTTTTGATGAAGGTTAAAATACACAAAACAATGTGTTGATGATTAAAATATACGATATCAATGCCACTAAAGTTTATTTATTTAAATAAATGTTAATATTTTATAAAACATTAGACCGGGTCATTTTTTTTATAAAATAATGAAGAACGGATTGTTTTTCTCTTTAATTTCTAATTGTTTCGTTTTAATCCAGTTTTTGAAGCTAGTTTAAGATACAACACACGAACTCTTGAGCTCTATGTAACTCAAAAACACAGTTGTGAGTAAATCCTATGTTATAAGCCTCTAAGTAGTACAATAGATGGCGCGTAGCTTCAACAATTACAAAACAAAACACGAATGCAAAAAAGCAACGCAAATGTCTCATAACGTGCCTTCATTGACGTATAATTAATTTGTCCTAAAATTAAGGCAACGTAAGAATATTTAATGGTAAAGTCTGTACATCCTTTCTCCTATATATTGTCGAATGTGAATTAAGTTCCCAAAATACACTGCCCTCATATAAAAATAACACCACTTAAAGTATACCAACACAGACTTGAAACCTCACAGCATACAATACAGTATCTTACGTGAGATAATGTGTGTAACAACGACTCCATAAGGTCATATAAAACTGAATGGGACTGTCTCTCTTCTGTTGTTGTGTGTGTCTAATAACATACAATTACCGGAGATGATCTAAATTTTTTGGAGGTCAGGGTATTTAGGACTCCTTGGATGATTGCTTGTTATAACAAAACAAAGAATTCTTTGAACAATATACCTTGACTCAGCCATTGTTGGCTTTAATAATAGTGTTATTTTTTACTTGAGCGTCTATAAATGGCGCTTGTGATTTGTCGTGCTCGACTTTGTAATGACACTAAAGTGAGTTAACGTTTTAAAACCCGTACTAAAGTCACGCCATTTCTCTTGCTATGAATTACATCCAACACAACTTACATAACATTGGGTCAGGGGGAGGCAGTTGTAAATAAATACAAACTGACCCACAATTTATGAAAACGCCGTTTAAAAATACTATTCAACAATTTCGTACAACAGCAACTGCTATATCGTACAAACAAAATAAAAATAAAATTATTTGCTCTGTACTAAAAATTAGTAAGTCATATAAGTAATAAGTATGTTTCGGATAATAATCAGTACGCACAGTTACTATCAGCGTAGTGTTTACAGTTTCCTAAAGAACGTACTTTTATTTTGTATGACAAGTTTGTTTGTTTTTGAATTTCGCACAAAGCTACTCGAGGGCTATCTGCGCTAGTCGTCCCTAATTTAGCAGTGTAAGACTAGAGGGAGGGCAGCTAGTCATCACCACCCACCGCCAACTCTTGGGCTACTCTTTTACCAACGAATAGTGGGATTGACCGTCACATTATAACGCCCCCACGGCTGAAAGGGCGAGCATGTTTGGCGCGACGGGGATGCGAACCCGCGACCCTCAGATTACGATTCGCACGCCTTAACGCGCTTGGCCATGCCGCACCTGCAAAATTAGGAATAATTTCCTTGTCATGGTATAGAAAATTCGCACACTAGTTTGTGTATAATACATTTTTAACTTAAATGTTAGAAGCGAAATTGATTTTAAACATTGTAACTGACCAAGTAAATATTAGATTAGAAAGGGCAGAGGTTGAACTTAAAATTGAATTATGAGCCATTTTTAAGGTTGGCAAAAAAAAAATTTAACGACATCGTTGTGATTTTAAATTCTGTGGTTGAATTTAGGAGTTTAGAACGTGCCTTTGATGTTCTGATTCTATCCTGACCATTTTTAACACTGCAATGGTGTTAAAGTCAAGCAATCTTAACACGTTACTAACAGTACTTACAGATCCTTGCCCTTGGTCAAATGCTAATTGGTCGAGTGCTAATTATCGAACAGAATGTGAAGTTACAAAAATAAATAAAACAGTGGATGAACTTCTTTGAATGTTGACATACTTTAAAGTAAGCCAATGTACTGAGGTAATACTTGTGTCAAAGTTCGAAGATTTGGGTAGTGTTAACACAGAAGATAATGGGGTTTTAACACCAAAAATATAACTTTTTACTTCTTGTTTGTCGGACACTACAGAAATGGTCTTTAAAGGACGAATCCATTTTAGGCTGTAAATGTCAGAGATGTCGCTCACCCAAAGGTGAGTTTTTTGCTGTGACTAACTTATGACGTCAGGTAAAACAATAATTTTCGACTGTATAAGTTCACCTAGATGAATGTGAACAGCCTGTGTGGAATTTTTATTTAATAGTTCTGTTTTGTCCTGTTAAGATTTGATTGGTTTGCTTTGAATTTCGTGCAAAGCTACACGAGAGCTATCTGCGCTAGCCGTCCCTAATTTTGCAGTGTAAGGCTAGAGGAAAGACAGCTAGTCAACACCATCCACTGCCAACTCTTAGGCTACTCTTTTTATCAACTCTTTGACCGTCACATTATAACGTCCCCACAAGATAATACAATAGAAAATAATACCCCCCCCCCCCACCCGTTGCCATCGTGAATCCTCTTTCTCAAACGACGAGAATGTTTCATCAGTGACGTCATAACCTGTCGGTGCCTGTTGACGTCATAACCTGACGGTGCCTATAAGGCAGAGTACATATGTGTACAAACTTAAACTTATCATTTAAATGAAACACATATTAGCACAAAAGCAAGCGGATAGAGAGAAATATATATCTATCTGTTTTTGCATGAAATATTGATCTAATACTGTTGTGCTGGCTGATTTACAAAGATAACTAAATATGCGCATGCGCAAACTAGTTTGAGTCTCTTCAATTTTTGGTTTTAAAAATATTATGTTTAGTTTCAAGGATCCAGAAAACATTTTCAGAAATGTCAGAAGTAAAATCTTAGATATTTATCTGAAACGAATTTTTAAAGTAAAAATTATATTAACTGTTATTTCTACTTTTTTACTTAGGCATATCACAAAATTTTGTAAGGTTTAGCTTGATTTGAAATTCGAGGAAAGCTACATCAGGACTATCGGCGCTAGCCATCCTTAATACAACAGTAACAGACTAAAGGGAAGGCCAGCTAGTCATCACCGCCTACTGCCAACTCTTGGGCCACTATTTTATCAACGAATGGGGGGATTGACCGTAACTTTATAACGTCCCCAAGGCTGAAAGGGGTGAGCATGTTTATTTATATGAGGACTCGAACCCTTGACCTGCAGAACGCCAGTAGAGCACCCTAACCATCTGGTTATTTTGTATGGAAAGACAACTACGTTCTGACGCCTTCATGACAGGACGGTTACTGGATAACTGGTTTAATTTATCTCCTCAAGCAAACAAGCCGAGTAATACATTGCCAACTTAGTTTCATCGTAAGTTAAGGACCTTCGATCTACAAATAAGATTAAAAAAAAATGAAACAATATTTTAAAGCGAAGAGCATTTACCTTGTTTTAGAAATAGTTGTTGTTTTTTCCCCAAGGAAACAAGGACACAAACACAAACAAATTTACTCTTCCATTGAGTCGTACTTACCTAAATAGTTCGAGGAAAATAGACAAACAAAGAAAGACAAACAAATTCTTCCAAGTTCATATGATTCAAGATAAGAATTACGTTCGAATTTTCCTCTTTAAAGTAAATGATT